>NW_013651671.1:18805-26775 GCF_000499385.1 Eimeria necatrix | reverse complement strand
CGGCTGCGTCTTGAACCCTTTCTGCGCAGTGGACTTCAGGTCAAACCCTAAACCCTAAACCCTAAACCCTAAACCCTAAACCCTGAGCCGTGAAGGGCCCTAAGCGCCGGTGCCCGCCGCGGAGAGGCGAAGCGCCGAGCGCCGCGCGCAAACGAGAAACCAGGCCGAAACCCTAAACCCTAAACCCTAAACCCTAAACCCCCGCTGCAGCGCGAAACCCTGCTGCTAAACTCTAAACCCTAAACCCCCGCTGCAGCGCGAAACCCTGATCCGAAACCCTAAACCCTAAACCCGCGCTGCAGCGCGAAACCCTGGTGCTAAACCCTAAACCCTCTTTAGAAAGAAGGCGAGCAGTATCTGCACAGGGGTTTAGAAATGGAAAACCCTAAACCCTAAACCCTAAACCCTTAAGCCTTTACACGGAAAGCGTGAAGCAGCAGCAGCGGATGTTCGAGCGCTTACGACCCACAGCAGCGCCTTTCAAGGCCGAGGGTTTAGGGTTTAGGGCTTAGGGTTTAGGGTCTAGGGTTTATAGTGGATTTGCAATACAGTAACGACGCCGTTGCTGCTGCTGCTGCTGTTCCCGTTGCTGCTGCTGCTGCTGCTGTTCCGGTTGCTGCTGCTGCTATTCCCGTTGCTGCTGCTGCTGCTGCTGTTCCCGTTGCTGCCGCTGCTGCTGCTGTTCCCGTTGCTGCTGCTGCTGCTGCTGTTCCCGTTGCTGCTGCTGCTGCTGCTGTTCCCGTTGCTGCTGCTGCTGCTGCTGCTGCCTCTCCAGTGTTTTTGTGCCCCCTTTTGCGAATTTGCCCAATTGTTTATTTTTATTTAATTATTTATTTATTTTATTTATTTATTTATTTATTATATTTATTTATTTATTTATTTATTTATTTATTTCTACAGAAACAAAAGCTGGACTTGCCCCTTTTCGCTGCAGCGAAATTCCTTCCCCAGCCACTATGCCGCCCACATATCCGAACATGTAAGAAAAATAAATTAAATAAATAATTAAAATAAATAATTAAAATAAATAAATAAATAAATAATAAATAATTATAATTATAATTATAATTATAGCTATGATTATAATTATAATTATAATTATAATTATAATTATAATTATAATTATAATTAATTTATTGATAATAGATAGAACAAGAATAGGAAAGTGGGAAACAAATGGGTGGGTAGCAGTGGCTGGCTGGAGCCGCTTTGTTCCTATTATTGCTTAATAATTAATTAATTAACGAGTTAATTAATTAATTAATTAATTAACAATTAATTAATTAATTAATTAATTAATTAATTAATTAACAATTAATTAATTAATTAACAAGTTTATTTATTTATTTATTTATTTATTTATTTATTTTCAGAATTTGCCCGCGGAGTTGCTGTACCCAACCATTGAGTACATCTTGCCCCCCAGCATGTCTTTGCCCAGCAGCGCAGCAGCAGCAGCAGCAGCAGCAGCAGCAGCAGCAGGAGCAGCAGGAGGCGCCAGCCAGCTGCTGCCTTCTCCTCTCTTTGTGCTAGTTCTGGACACTTGCATAATTGAGGAGGAAATCGAGCAGCTCAAGGACTCGCTGCTGCAGGTGTTTGCTGCTGCTGCTGCTGCTGCTGCTGCTGACGTTGTTGCTGCTGCTGCTGCCGCTGCTAATGTTTCTGCTGCAGCTTCTTGTGCTGCAGCTGGCATTGCTGCTGCTGGTGGGGTGTCTGCGGTAGCTGCTTCTGCTGCGGCTGCTGCTGCTGCTGCTGCTGTGTCTGCTGCTGTATTTGCTTCTTCTGCTGCAGTTGTCGCTGCTGCTGCAGCCGCTGTTGCTGTAGATCCCGTTGCTGCATTCGCTGCTGCTAACACTGCTGCTGCTGCTACCACTGTGCTGCTGCTGCTGCTGCTGCTGCTGCAGATCCTGCGTTTCCTGTGCGCGTGTGCGCATTCCTCGATCTTGCTTCTTTTTTTGAATTTCTTTTTAATTTAAAAAGAAAATAAATTTAAAATTAAAAATAAAAGTTATTTGTTTGCTTCGACTCAGGCTCTGGCGCTGATGCCTTCAGATGCAATGATTTGCCTCATCACTTTCGGGGCCATGTGCATGCTCCACGAAATTGCAGACGGAGGAGAATACAACAAAGTTCATGTTTTCCACGGATCCAGAGACCTTTCTTCAGCTAGTGTGAGGGTTTAGGGTTTAGGGTTTAGGGTTTAGGGTTTAGGGTTCAGAGTTGGGGTTTTAGAGGTGTCAGTTCATGTTTTCCACGGAGCCAGAGACCTTTCGTCAGCTAGTGTGAGGGTTTAGGGTTTAGGGTTTAGGGTTCAGAGTTGGGGTTTTAGAGGTGTCAGTGCATGTTTTCCACGGATCCAGAGGCCTTTCTTCAGCAAGTGTGAAGGCTTAGGGTTTAGGGTTTAGGGCTAAGGTTTGGCAAGGCTTAAGGCTTAGGGTTTAGGGTTTAGGGTTTAGGGTTTGGGGTGTTTTCAGATTCAGCAGCAGCTGGGACTGGGTGGGGGCGCTACTTATGCTGCTCCCCGCGGCAGCAGCAGCAGCAACAAATGCCCCTGGCTGCCTCCAGCAGCAGCAAGATTTATTCAGTCTGTGGGGGACTGCGAAGCAAAAGTTTCCTTCATTTTGGAGTCCCTGAAGAAGGACTACTGGCCAGTGCCAGCAGACTCAAGGTGAGGGTTTAGGGTTTGGGGTTTAGGGTTTAGTTCGAATGGACCCTTTTAAGCTTTAATTATATCTTATTATTTGCTATTTCGTTTTATTTTATTTTGTTTTCTTCATTTGATTCACATTAATTGCATTTTATATTTGTTTCAGTTCGTTTAATTTGCCCTCTTTTGAACACGTAGTAGCGGGGGTTTGCAAGACCCAGCTGGAGTTTGTTCTCAATTCAACTTTTTTATTTCGGAATTATTTGAATTGGAGTTATTTTTGATTTATTTTTTAATTATCGTTTCTCTTCTTTTTTTCATCTTTTTGCATTTTGGTTTCTTGGTTCCGATTAATCTTGCATGTTTTGGAGTTGTCTGAATTGCAATTGCTCGGAATTCCTTGATTTTAGCGGCATTTTCGCCGCTTTTTGCATATTTTTATTTTAAATTATTATTTATTTCTCTTTTTTCGAGTTTATTAATTACTTCTTTGAGTCGAAAATGCACTGGATTGATCAGTGTTGCCCAGCCGATCAGCCTGTTCAACTTTTTTCCCATTTTTTCGCATTTTTTCCGCGTTTTTCCGCATTTTTTCTCCATTTTTCCGGTTTTTTCTCTTTTTCTCTCTTTTTTTTTGCATATCCGCCATTTTCTCCATTTAAAGACCCAAAAGATGCACCGGATTGGCCCTTTCGGTGGCTCTGGCCCTCATAGAAAGCTGTTGGTTGAATTTGCCCGCAAGGATCATGCTGTTCACCGGGGGCGTCTGCACCACGGGTCCCGGCCAGGTGATTTCCTGCATTTCTGCATTCTTTTCTTCGCTTTTTGATTAAATTAATTCTTTTCTTTCCCAATTTATTAATTTGCGAATTTCCAAACGAAAGATCAGTTGTCTTGGGCCTCATTTACTTGCTTAATCGTCTCGTTTTCGCCCCCAAACAGCCTGCTGCTGCTGCTGCTCGCGCCGCTGCTGCTGCTGCTGCTGCTGCTGCTGTCGCGGGGAGCCGCTGTTTTGGGGTTTAGGGTTTGCGTTTTTTGCAGATTGTGGACTTGCCTTTGGCGGAGTCAATTCGCCACCACTTGGACCTCCAAAAGGACAATTCTAATGCCCGATTTGTCCAAAAAGCTCTCAAGTTTTACGCATTTCTCGCAAACCGCGCAGTGCGGGCTGGCTGCGCCATAGACATTTTCGCCTGTTCTTTGGACCAGGTGGGTTTGGGGTTTTTTAAGTTCCTTTTCTTTTCCAAGTGCTTTTCTTTTCCAAATTAGTCAATTTTAAATTACTTTTCCAATTAATTCAAAAGGAAATGGACAAGCTCTTCATTTATTCACGAACTTGTGCCTAGTTTGACTGAGTTTCAATTACTCAGCCGCTTGGGCCACTAGCTAGCTGGCTAGCTAGCTAGCTCGCTGGGGAGCTAGAGAACTAGCTAGCTAGCTAGCTAGAGAGCTAGCTAGCTAGCTAGCTAGCTAGTAGCTAGCTAGAGAGCTACCTAGAGAATTGATTTTGCGAATCAGATGTGTGTAGCTAGCTAGCTAGCTAGCTAGCTATTAGCTAGCTACAGAGCTATCTAGAGAATTGATTTTGCGAATCAAATGTGTGTTTAGTTTTAAAGCATTTACAAGAGAAAATCGTCTAGAGAAACTTATTGTTGCAATCGCCATTTTGTTTACATAATAATCCTAGTAGCAGCGACAGCAGCTACAACACCCAGGACAGCAGCAGCAGCAGCAGCAGCAGCAGCAGCAGCAGCAGCAGCAGCAGTGGGGCCCTTTTGTCTGTTGAATTCTTTTGCCATTCAGGTGGGACTTTACGAAATGAAAGTAATGCCGGAGAAGACGGGAGGCGCTGTGGTGATGGCCGATTCTTTTTCTTTGAATGTTTACAAAGACAGCCTCAGGAAGTTCTTCGAGACAGACTCAACCGGTGAGACAGCAGCTAGCTGGCTAGCTAGCTAGCTAGCTTTAGGGCAGGCTGGCTAGCTACTTAGAGGGTTGGCTAGCTAGAGAGGAAGAGAGCTAGCGAGAGGGAGGTAGAGAGCTAGCTAGCTAGCTGGCACTAGGGCAGCTAATGTGGCTAGCTAGCTAGTGGGGTGACTAGCTAGTCAGCCAGCTAGCTCATCACCCAGGAAACTGGCTAGTTACCTCCTCCAGCTCCCTCCATCAGCACCTATTTATCAAGCTAGCTAGCTATCTAGCTAGCTAGCTAGCTATATAGTTAGTTAGCTAGCTATATAGCTAGCTAGCTAGCTAGCTAGCTAGCTACGTAGCTAGGTACATGGCTAGCCAGGTAGCTTTTGTTGTGTGCATTGGCGGCTTGGGCTTCCAGAACTTCCAGAACTTGGTGCTGAGTGGCTTCGAGGTGTTGGGGGTTTAGGGTTTAGGGTTTAGGGTTTAGGGTTTGTGTGGTTTGGTGGTTTGTTTGTGCAGGGTTTCTTCAAATGGGCTTCAACGCGCGAGTGGAGGTTTTGTGCAGCAAAGAGTTTAAAGTCTGCGGGGCGATTGGCCCGTGCACAAGTGCGTCGTTTTTGCAGTTTTCTGGCGGATTAGCTCGCCGATCTTTCGATAATTGCGGACTTAATGCATCAATTATGCAATTAATTGTTCAATTAGTTCATTTAGAGTCACTTATTTCCCCTTTTTCCCGAATTAAATCGAAAAAGATTCGCAAAAGTCCGCGTGGCTGTTGCGGGCTCGCCGCGGCTGCGGGTTTTGCAAAAGTTTGCTCTTGAGCGCGTTTTGTTCGTTTTTTTGTTTCTTTTTTCGAAATTATTATTATTTTGTTTATTTCTCTTTTATTTTTCTTTTATTTCTCTCGGATTTCGCCGTAGGCACCAACAAAAGAGGCGCGCAGGTGTCGGACTTGGCCATTGGAGAAGGCGCGACTTCCGAGTGGCAGGCGGCGGCGCTGGACAAGGAAACCACGCTGGCGTTTTACTTCGAAGTCACCAACCAACACCATTCCAACTTGCCTCCAGGTGATTTATTTTCCAATTTATTTGTTGACAAACTTTCCAATTTGTTTTCCGGTTTGTTTCCCGATTTATTTCCCGAAAAACTGCGAGAAATCGGCGAAGTTTTGGCGGTTTTCGGTGGAGCTGGCCGGGAACTCCCGAGTGTCTTTCACCTGATTTTTCGGTTTTTTTCGGATTTTTCGGCTTTTTTCGGATACTTTTCTGATTTAAATTGCTCCAAGTTCCTTTTTTATTATTTCCGGCTTCTTTTTCTTTCCAAAAAGCCCCTTTTTGTCCTCTTTTCCGCCTTTTCCTCAGGCAAACAGTCCTTTCTCCAGTTCCAAACGTCTTACTTGCACCCCAGCGGCCGCCGCCGCCTGCGGGTCACCACTTTGTCTTACCGCTTTGCGGAACAGAGCCCTCTAGACATTGCCCCAGGTAATCCCAACTCACAGCTAGCTGGCTAGCTAGCTAGCTAGCTGTCTGGCTAGCTAGCTAGCTAGCTGTCTGGCTAGCTAGCTAGCTAGATGTCTAGCTAGCTAGATAGCTAGGTGGCCATCAAGCTAGCTAGCTGGAAAATTAACTAGCAAGGCAGCTAGCTAGCCTGTTGGATGGCCATTTAGCTATCCAACTGGCTGGCTGCCTAGCTTGCTAGCCAGCTAGCTAGCCAGCAAGATGGCCACCTAGCTAGCTGGCTAGTTAGCTGGCTAGTCGCTCGTCTCCGATTTTTCTGTGCATCTTGTCGCTCGCTCGCTAGCCGTCCAGCTAGCCAGCTAGCTAGCCAGCTAGCTAGCCAGCTAGCTTCCCAGCTAGCTAGCCAGCTAGCTAGCCAGCTAGCTAGCCAGCTAGGCATCCAGCTAGCTAGCCATCCAGCTAGCCATCCAGCTAGCTAGCCAGCTAGCCATCCAGCTAGCTTGCCAGCTAGCTTGCCAGCTAGCTAGCCAGCTAGCTAGCCAGCTAGCTAGCCAGCTAGCTAGCCAGCTAGCTAGCTATTTGCATTTGTTTGAAGGCTTTGACCAAGAAGCTGCAGCAGTTCTGACGGCTCGCTTGGCAGTTTTGAAAACTGAAAACGAAGAGGCCATGGATGTCTTGAGGTGGCTCGACAGAAAACTCATTCGGCTCGTGGCGAGGTTTGCTGGTGAGTTGTTTGTTTTATTTATTTTATTTTATTTATTTTATTTATTTTATTGTTTTATTATTTTATTTATCTACTTTGTTATTTCATTTATTTTATTTATTCTATCTGCTTTATTATTTTATTTGTTTTGTTTATCTTATTTATTGTATTTATTTCATTTACTTTATTTATTCTATTATCTTATTTATTTATTTTATTTATTTTATTTATTTCTTTTATTTACTTTATTTATTCTGTTTACCTTTGTTTTTTTCTATTTATTATTTAATTTATTTTGTTTATTTTATTTGTTTTATTTAATTGTGTCAATTACATCTTTTGTTCTATTTATTTGCACAAAAGTGAAGCTGATGGCTTGAGATGGCTTGACAGAAAACTCATTCGACTTGTCTCGAGATTTGCTGTTGAACTTCTTTATTTATTTATTTTATTTATTTTATTTGTTTTATTTATTTTATTTATTTTATTTATTTTATTTGTTTTATTATTTTATTTGTTTATTGTATCTTTTAGTTTCATTTATTTGCACAGGGAGGCCATGGATGTCTTGAGTTGGCTCGATAGAAAACTCATTCGACTCATCGCCAGATTTGCTGGTTTTGCAAGTTTCGTTCATTTATTTTGTTTATTTGTTAATTTATTTATTTTATTTGTTTTATTTTATTTATTTTATTTATTTAATTTATTTGTTATATCTTCTAGTTTTATTTATTTGCAAGTTTTATCTGTGTTTAATATATGTTTTTTGCTTTGTTTATTTGGTAGATTGTGTCTATTTGTTAAATCTTTTTCCATTTTTAATTATTTGAAAGTTTTATTATTTGATTTGTTTGGTTCATTTGTTTTGTTCTTACTCCTTCTTTTGTTTTGAATCTTTTTCATATTTGTTTTTCATATTTATTTTCTTGTTGTGCTTGTTTGTTTATTCATTTGCGCGAAAGTACTTTTCTTTATTTACATGTTTTATTGTTTATTTATTTCTTTGATTTGTTTAATTCACTTGGTTTATTTGATTTCCACACTTTTCCATTTTCGTTCCTAATTAATTATAATTAATTAATTAATTAATTAATTAGTTACTTAATTAATTAATTAATTAATTAATTAATTGATTAATTATGTGTTTAGGGTTTGCTAGGGTTTAGGGTTTTTTAGGGTTTATGGTTTCTCAGGGTCTAGGGTTCCTCAGAGTTTCGGGTTTGCTCGTGCTTGCTAGTGCTTGTTGGGGTTA
>NW_013651671.1:17938-18705 GCF_000499385.1 Eimeria necatrix | reverse complement strand
TTCTCCAGTTCCAAACGTCTTACTTGCACCCCAGCGGCCGCCGCCGCCTGCGGGTCACCACTTTGTCTTATCGCTTTGCGGAACAGAGCCCTCTAGACATTGCCCCAGGTAATCCCACCTCACAGCTAGCTAGCTAGCTAGTTGTCTAGCTAGCTAGCTAGCTAAACAGCTAGCTATCTGGCTAGCTAGCTAGCTAGCTGTCTGGCTAGCTCCCTAGCTAGCTGTCTACCTAGCTAGCTAGCTGTCTGGCTAGCTCGCTAGCTAGCTGTCCAGCTAGCTAGATAGCTAGGTGGCAATCAAGCTGGCTAGCTGGAAAATTAACTAGCAAGGCAGCTAGCTAGCCTGTTGGGTGGCCATTTAGCTATCCAGCTGGCTGGCTACCTAGCTTGCTGGCCAGCTAGCTAGCCAGCAAGATGGCCACTTAGCTAGCTAGCTAGTTAGCTGGCTAGTCGCTCGTCTCCGATTTTCTGTGCATCTTGTCGCTCGCTCGCTAGCCATCCAGCTAGCCAGCTAGCCATCCAGCTAGCTAGCCAGCTAGCTAGCCAGCTAGCCATCAAGCTAGCTAGCCAGCTAGCTAGTCAGCTAGCCATCCAGCTAGCTAGCCATCCAGCTAGCTAGCCATCCAGCTAGCTAGCCAGCTAGCTAGTCAGCTAGCCATCCAGCTAGCTAGCCATCCAGCTAGCTAGCCAGCTAGCTAGTCAGCTAGCCATCGAGCTAGCTAGCCAGCTAGCTAGCCAGCTAGCTAGCCAGCTAGCTAGCTATTTGCG
>NW_013651671.1:0-12500 GCF_000499385.1 Eimeria necatrix | reverse complement strand
ATAAATAAAAAATAAATAAATAAATAAATAAATAAATAAATACTTTGCTAGTTAGTTACTTTTTAATTCCAAATAAATGTTTTAAATGGCATTTTATGCAAACAAATAAACAACGATTTATTTTATTTCTTTTGCGTTTTCTTTTAATTTTAATTTATTGAAATAATAAAAGAATTTATTTAATACATTTTTTGGGTTCTATTTTAATTTCAATTTATTGAAATAATAAAAGAAAAGTTTCTTTTTAATTGCGAAATGAAATACTAGTTTTGATTAAACTAACATTAAATAAATAATTGTTTTTTAAATATTAGTTTTGATCATACCAATAATAAATAAGTGCATTTTGAATAATGGTTTTAATTAAAATAGCATTAAATAAATAATTGTTCTTTAAAAACTAATCTTTTTTTGATTAAACTAATATTAAATATATAAATGTAATTCAAATATTAGTTTTAATTTTAATAAAAGCAATACTAAATAATAACTTGAATGAATTGTTTTGGAATTTGAAATGAACAATTGTATTTTTAAATGTCAGTTTCAACTGTAATTAAACTAATATTAAATGAATAATTATTAGTTTTAATTTAAATAAAACTAACATTAAATAATAACTTCATTGAATTCGTTTGATAATATTAAATGAATAATTATTAGTTTTAAATTAAATAAAACTAATATTTAATTATTAGTTTTAAATTAAATAAAACTAAATTAAATAATAACTTTAAAAATGAATTGTTTTTAATTTTAAAACTAACATTCAATTATTATTTTTAATTTAAATTAAATAATAACTTCAATGAATTGTTTTTAATTTAAAAAGTAACATCTAATTATTATTTTTAATTTAAATAGAACTAAATTAAATAATAACTTTAAACTGAATTGTTTTTAATTTAAAAACTAACATTTAATTATTATTTTTAATTTAAATAAAACCAAATTAAATAATAACTTTAAAATGAATTTAATTATTATTTTTAATTTAAATAAAACTAAATTAAATAATAACTTTAAAATGAATTGTTTTTAATTTCAAAAAAGTGCACGGAGTGGGATTCGAACCCACGAGGTCTTTACGACCAGGGGATCTTAAGTCCGCCCCCTTAACCGCTCGGGCATCCGTGCTGACTGTGGGAGTTTTCTTTCATTTCTCAATCAAATTAATTCCAGTTTAATTCTATTTTTCTCTATTTTCTTCTTTTTTTCTTCTTTTTCTTTTTATTTCCTCCACTTCCCCCTTTTTGCCTCCTAAATCCCCGCAGAACGCGCCTTTTCGCGAGCTGTCGATACACCTGGATAGACCTGGCAAGAGCCCGGGTGTCTGTACACCCGAGAACTCAGAGCCGCTCTCTGCGCCAAAAAACGCTCAAAGTGGAATTTAAATGCATTTTAAGAACTAATTATTAATTTAATTTATTTATTTTCTTCTTTTTAAATCAAATAAAACAAAAAACTGCCATTCACAGCCGCCGTTTCCCCTTTAAGAACCTAAGGAGGTCGTGGGGAACAAGTTCGCAATTTCTGCTTCATTTCCGGGGGTGAAATTAAAATTAAATGAAATTAAAATCAATTTTATAATCAAAGTCACATTTTTAAAAACAATTAGACCATTAATGACAAGATTTAGAGCAGACACCGCCTTCAGATCTTTGCTGCTGCTGCTGCTGCTGCTGCTGCTGCTGCTGCATGTGCGGCTGCTACTGTTGCCCCTGCTACTCCTAATGCGGCTGCTCCTGCTGTCTCTGCTGCTGCTGTTTTCAAAACTTTTTATAACACTGCTGCTGCTGCTGCTGCTGCTGCTGCTGGTGTTTTCAAAACTTAATAACACTGCTGCTGCTGCTGCTGCTGCTGCAGTTACTGCTGTTGCTGCTAACACCCCTGCTGCTGCTGCTAGTGCTGCTGCCGCCAACTCCACTACTGTTGATGCTGCTACTGCTTCTGCTACCAACACCACTGCTGCTTCTACTTATACTGTTGCTGCTGCTAACACCGCTGCTGCTGCTGCTGCTGCTGCTGTTACTGCTGCTGCTGCCAACACCACTGCTGCTGCTGCTGCTGTTGCTGCTGCTGCGGCTCCCCTCGCCGAGCCATGTAGGCACACGGCCTACCACTGCAGCAAATGCTGCTGCTGCTGCCGCTGCTGCTGCTGCTGCCGCTGCTGCTGCTGCCGCTAAACTGCAGCAGCGGCTGCCGCCACAGCCCCTAGGCTGTTGCTGCAGCTCAGCAGCAGCAGCAACACTTTCTCTGAGGTTTGCTGCAGCACTTTTTTTTATTTTTATTCTTCTTAAATGCATTTAAAAGGCCAAGACATAACAGCAGCAATTCCTTTCTAGTTGTTCTTCCCCATATGAAGCTTTTCATTTTGCTGCTGCTGCAAAGTACAGTCAGCAGCAGCAGCAGCAGCAGCAGCAGCATCTGCTGCAGCAGCAGCATCTGCTGCTGCTGCTGCTGCTGCAGCTCGCCGACGCTTCCTCCTCCTGTTCTTTTTGCTGTTGCTCCAATGCCCCACTGTTATTCATTTATTTTATTTTATTTATTTTAATTAATTTTATTTTCAAATATTTTTTAAAGATATAAATTCATTAAATGGGACTTCGCTGTGCTTCCAACTCTTCACTAAATTCTTTTATTTTTATAATTTGTCTGTCTTCAATTAATTCGTTTATTCTCATGAATTAATAAAAAGTAAATTATTAAAAATTATTTAAAACTATTTAAAACTGAAAAGACAAAAGATAAAACAATTTAATGTGCCAGCAAATGCAGCACAAGTAACGGAACAAAGACTGCTGCTGCTTTTGCTGCTGCTGCTGCTGCTGCTTTTGCTGCTGTTTTTGTTGCTGCTTTTGCTGCTGTTTTTGCTGCTGCTGCTTTTGCTGCTGCCCGTTTTGCTGCTCTCAAGCTCTTCATAGTTCCAAATAAAACAAATAAATATAAATGACTAAAAGTGGGCGGCGAAGAAAATAAAAAAACAACTAGAGGGTAAAACTGAGGTGTACAGACACCTGGACGGCGAACAGGCCTGCCCGTGTCTCGTCTCTTTGAGTTTATTTTCATTTTAATTTTTTCAGAAAAATAAAAATTAAAAAGCGAAAATAAAAGAAATTGAATTCCGAATAAAAAGAAGTAAGCGAGAAACCAAAAGGCCGGCAAAGTGCTGCAGTTCACACGCAGAAAAGGAGTCACTTTGTTTGATGAAAGTATTCAATGCTTTGAAAGTTAAATTAGTTTAAAATATATAAAAATAGATATATATATTGTATTTATATGCTTATATATAATACTTATGTATATATAAATACAGAAAATGCAATTTGAGAGAAGAATGGAGAAAGAATGGCTTTCAGCTGAGGTGTATGTACACCCTGTGGTAAGTGCAGGAAATGCGTCGAGAGGGAAGAAAGGACAAAAAGGCCAAATGCAGTTAAATAATTTAATTTTTAATTCACATTTTGCAAATATTAATTAAATAAAACAAAATTAAATCTTAAATCCACTTTTTCCACTTAATTCTTTTCGTTTTCTAGAATGGAGCTCATCATACACCCCAGGAGTCGCGGATCGAAAGGGCAAACGAACAAACAATTAACTCTGCCATTTATTTATTTTCATTTATTATTTATTCATTTATTATATATTATTTGTTTATTATTTATTATTATTTATTTATTTATTTATTTACTTTTCAATCAGTAGGTATTGGCAGCAGCTCCCGCCTCATTCGCCTTCTTCTCTTTTTGCATTTCCGCCAAAGGCCGCTCAGCCAATTCCAAACGCCTCGTCACTTCTTCCTAAATAAATAAACAAATAAAAACAAAACTAAATAAATTAAATAATAAAGAAAAAATAAATAAATAAATAAATAAATAATAACATTACAAAGAAATGAGTCAATTGCCACTCAAACGAGCCAATCAAATGACAAAGAAATCACTAATTAATTTGCAAACAAATGCGAAAAAGAAAAACAAAGAGATAGAAAAATAGATAATGAACAAATAAATAATAATATTTATTTGCTGCTCTTTCCTTTTAGCTGCAGCGCAGCAGCTAAAAAGAAAGTAATCAAAATTAGTTTCTTTCATCCTTTTTAATCTGCTGCTTTCCCTCCACTGATGCACTTGAGGGTTTAGGGTTTAGGGTTTAGGGTTTACGGGTTAAAGCAGTTATTTGCTTCTCAGCTCGCGCGCGGACTGCCATTCTTAAACGACAAAACAAATTAAATTAAATTAAATTAAATTAAATTAAATTAAATTAAATTAAATTAAATTAAAAATGAATTAAAATAAAAAGAAAAATAAAATGAATTCAAAAAGGGAAATAAAAAATCACACAAGACAAAAAAGCCAATCAAATCAACGAAGAACATTTCAAAATTAAACTTTTGAACTTCCAAACGCTGCTTATTAGCATTTATTTATTTATTTATTTATTTATTTATTTATTTATTTATTTATTTATTTATTTATTTACTTGTTTATTATTAAACCGTTAAATCATTTTATTAATTCAATTTAATTTAATTCAATTTAATTAACACATCTGCAGCTAAAACGGCGAGCTGAAGGGTCAAAAAAGCGCAACTTGATGGAATTTTGAGAAAAAAAGCAAAACAAAAAGAAAATAAAAAGAAATAAAACCACAAAAGAAGAACAAATGAATAAAAGGACAAAAAGAGTGTTTTAAAAAGGCATTTAGAGCCCAAAAGTCTTCAAAAAAACTCCCAAAAGTTCTTTTTTTTTGAAGTTTTTACCTCCAAAAATCCACAAACTGCCTCCGAACACAACACGTGCTCTTCGCTGATTTTTTCAATTATGAAATTCTTCGTTTCGTTCAGCTGCAGAATTATCTCCATAGTGGGGGGGTCACTAAAAACAAAAATAAATAAATAAATAAATAAATAAATAAATAAATAAATAAATAAATAATAAATAAATAAATAAATGGATAAATAAAGGAATAAAGTGATTCATTCGTTAGTTGAGGAGGTGGTTGATTTGTTTATTCGTTTGTTTGAAAAAAAACGGAGTTGGGGGTGGTCGTCTCGGGCGAATAAATAAATAAAAATAAATAAATAAGCAAATAAATAAGCAAATAAATAAGTAAATAAATAAATAAATAAATAAATAAATAAATAAATAAATAAATAAATA
Source organism: Eimeria necatrix (assembly GCF_000499385.1). Taxonomy (NCBI): domain Eukaryota; phylum Apicomplexa; class Conoidasida; order Eucoccidiorida; family Eimeriidae; genus Eimeria; species Eimeria necatrix. Next base: position 7,335 of record NW_013651671.1, on the reverse strand, counting down.
ATCAAGAAGTTGAAAGGGACAACAAATGAACTGATTAAATGGCAAAGAATTGAATGAAGAAGTGGCGCACAAAAAAGAAACAATCTGCAGCAAATGAACATAAACAAATAAACAAATAAACAAATAAATCAATATATAAATATAAATAAACAATAAACAAATAAATAAATAAATAAATAAATATTTAAATAAATGAATAAATAAAAGATAAAGCAGCCAGAGGCAGTGAAGAGTCTTGGGGGAAAATTTGCGTACAAGCAAAAAAACGAAACTAAAAAATAAAAAGGAGAAGATCGAAAGGAAAAAATTAAAAATAAAAAAATTGAAAATAAAATTAAAAATAAAAGCAAAATTAAAAAAATGAAATGAAAATAATCAAAGTGACAGTAAGAGCTTTTAATTTTTGTGAATTTCCACTTTTATTTATTTCGATTTCCACTTTTGTTTTTTTAATTTTAATTTCAACTTCAACAAAAAGCAGAATCTGTTGAAGATTTTTATTTGCTTTTCAAAATGGCTTTTAATTTGCCTTTTAAAACCACAAATGGTTTATTTAATTGCAATTTAAGACTGCAATTAAATAGCAATTAATGAACAATTAATTAACAATTAATTAGCAATTAATTAACAATTAATTAATTTAATTGTTTTGGTTTTAATTTCTGTTTTCTACCACTGCACGAGAATGCCTTTGATGGCGACGACCATCTTCGCGGAAATCGGCGGAGTTGAAACAAAAAAAGAAAAGAAAAGAAATAAAATAAAATAAATAAAAAAGAATTCTTTTGGAGAATTAATTTGAGTTTGGAAAAGACAAAAAGAAGCGAAAAAGAAGAAGAGGAAAGCAAGCGCGAGTCCCGCCGCCAGCCGCGGAGTCGGAAAAAGCGGAAAAAAGCAGAAAATGGGTTTTTCGAGTTCGTTTTTCGAAATAAAAAGACTTTTAATTCAAATTAAATCAATTTAAATAATTCCAAACTGTTTATTCCCCTCGAATTCCACTCGCTGCGAGCCCCGGTGAGACCCGCCTCAGCCAGTGCAGGGAAGCCGCTGCAGTTTCTGCTTTTTGTGCTTGTTATTGCGCAAATAACACACCATTCGAAAGCAAATGGCATTTATTTTCCAAATAAATCAAAATTAAATCCACAGAAAATTCCCTTTTCTTCGTTTCGCCAGCTTTCCCTCGCGGCGCAGCCCCAGCGCAGCGGCAGCGGCTGCGGTGTACAGACACCTCAACCCCACGCCCACGCCCTATTTCCGCACCAAATTCTTCACTTCTTTCATTCTCTTTAATTAACTTTTCTTTTTTTACTCAGTTATGCATGTGGGGAGCTAAAAGAGCGCCTTTTAGGGGCCCTTCCTGCAGCCAACGCAGCCCTCGCCTTAGTACTAGAAATGCCTCCTTTGCTTCTCCAAAGTCTTTTAGCAAAAAGGCCTCAAATTCTTTTCTCTTTTGTTTTAAATTCCTTTTTAAACTCCAGAACAAACTTTGCAGCAGACGCGTCTGCCTCGAAGTTAGCAGCAGTGCCAACCGCGATCTAAGAAGCCCTAAACCCTAAACCCTAGACCCTAAACCCTAAACCCTAGACCCTAAACCCTAAACCCTAAACCCTAGACTCTCAGTCGTAATTCCTGGCTGCCGTCCTTTTTCGCGGAGCTGTAGGGCCTTAGCCGAGCCAAACCCTGCCTCTTAGACCCTAGCCCGTAAACCCTAAACCCTAAACCCTAAACCCTAAACCCTAGCGATTAAGCCCTTGTTTCATTTCCCTCGAAGACACAACGGCGAACAAACGAGCAAAAAGGAATAAACAAAATCGAAAACAAACGAAGAAGACAAATAAACAAAAACAAAAGAACAAAAAAAAGAAACAAAAAAGAAAACAAATAAAAAGAAACAAATCAAAATTATGCAGATAAAAGAGAAGAGACCGTTGGCCTCGAATTTCAGATATATCGCAGCCACAATTTAAATCCTGTTTATCAACAAAAGCAACAATAAATAAATAAATAAATAAATAAATAAGTAAATAAGAATAGAAGTAAATAAAAATAGAAAATAAATAAAAACTGATGTTTATTTTCTGTCCTTTGCATGCATGCGCATGCGCCAGTGTGTACGTACACCTGGTTGAACTGCGCATAAAGTGCGCATTTTCTGTTTTTGAAAAAATTGGAAAAAATTATTAAATAATAATAAAGCATTTCTAACTACTCTTAAATAAGTATATATTAAATAAAGAATAAAGTAAATGGAGGAAAAAACACTTCTAATTAAATATAAAACAAAGAATAAATCATTTCCAAATGAACAAAGAAGTCTTCAAAAGAAATGCATTTTGGCAATTTATTTTTCGCAAAAAAATGCTTTTAATTGGGCCACTTATTGAGCCATTCGGCTCTCCGCTACTGACAGAAACAAATTCGAAAATAAAAGAAAAGAAATAAAAGAAAAAGAAACAAATTCAAAAAATAAAAGAAAAGAAACAGGAGATAAATATAGGAAACAGACTTGAAAACAAAAGATATAAATTCGAAAATAAAAGAAAAGAAATAAAAGAAATAAAAGAAAATAAAAGAAAGAAAAATAAAATAAAAGAAATAAAATTCATCAAAAGCGGCACAAAAACCCAACCGTCGGACCCTCTAGGGTTTAGGGTTTGAGGCTAGGGTTTAGCGACTAGGGTTTGAGGCCTAGGGTTTAGCCGCTAGGGTTTGAAGCCTAGGGTTTAGCAGCTAGGGTTTGGCGCCAAGGGTTTAGGGTTTAGGGTTTGGAGGGAAGCCAGCTCGCAACTGGGGGTCTTTTTAATTCTTTTTAATTCTTTTTAATTCTTTTTAATTCTTTTTGATTCTTTTTAATTCTTTTTAATTCTTTTTAATTTTTTTCAATTCTTTTCAATTCTTTTTAATTCTTTTTAATTCTTTTTAATTCTTTTTAATTCTTTTTAATTCGAAATGTCTTTAATTTCATTTTAAAAGACTTTTAAAGACTTTTAAAAGAAACTTTTGTCCAAATTGGATTTATTTAATTTCTTATTTATTTTTTTTTCAGATTTGCATGCGCTGGCGCAGCCCCGCGTTTCTCGCCTTGCAGTTGCAGAGTCGCGTCGAATTCAATTAAATTAAATTTCAATTCAAATTAAATTAAATTAAATTAAATTAAAATCAATTTAATTTAATTTAACTTAATTTAATTTAATTTAATTTAATTTAATTTAGTGATTTAATTTAATTTAATTTGATTGCATTCAATTCAACTGCGTCTTGATTGACTTTGCATTTATTTGAATTCGACTTCGCTTTCCGCGTCAAAGGGATTATTTTGAATTTATTTTAATTCTTGAATTATTAATTTGAATTAATTTTTATTTTTGAATTATTAATTTGAATTTATTTTAATTCTTGAATTATTAATTTGAATTAATTCTTGAATTAATTTGAATTCTTGCATTATTAATTTGAATTCTTGAATTATTAATTTGAATTCTTGAATTAATTTGAATTATTGAATTATTAATTTGAATTAATTTGAATTCTTGAATTAATTTGAATTCTTGAATTATAATTTTGAATTATTTTGAATTCTTGAATTATAATTTTGAATTATTTTGAGTTCTTGAATTATAAATTTGAATAAATTTAAATTCTTGAATTATAAATCTGAGTGAATTTGAATTCTTGAATTAATTTGAATCCTTGAATTAATTTGAATCCTTGAATTACAAATTTGAATTAATTTGAATTCTTGGATTATAATTTTGAGTGAATTTGAATTCTTGAATTATTTTGAATTCCTGAAATATAATTTTGAATTATTTTGAATTCTTGAATTATAATTTCGAATTGATTTGAATTTTTGAATTATTTTGAATTATTTTGGATTCCTGAAATATAATTTTGAATTATTTTATATTCTTGAATTATTAATTTGAATTATTTTGAATTCTTGAATTATTAATTTGAACTATTTCGAATTCCTGAATTATAATTTCGAATTGATTTGAATTCTTTAATTAATTTGAAGTCTTGAATTATTTTGAATTCTTGAATCATAAATTTGAATAAATTTGAATTCTTGAATTATTAATTTGAATTATTTTGAATTATTAATTTGAATTAATTTGAATTCTTTAATTATAATTTCGAATTGATTTGAATTAATTCGAATTTTCGGAATTCGTTTGCAGAACTTGAACGAAGTTGCGGAATTCAACTTCTCCGGCGCCGCGAGTTTCCCGAGCCAAATCCCTTTGAAATGAACTAAATGAATCAAATTAATTAAATTAAATGAATTAAATGAATTAAATGAATTAAATTAATTAAATTAAATGAAATAAATGAATTAAATTAAATGAATTAAATGAATTTAATTCACTTAATTGAATTCCATCGAGTTGAACCCGCAACGGAGCTGCCTTCCGAACCCGGTGCGGAGTTGAACAGGGCGGAAACCTTTGCGTTTTTTTTTGTTTTTTTTTGGAAAAGAAGAAATAAAAGAAAATAAAGATTTAAAAAGTGGAAATAAAAGAAAATAAAGATTTAAAAAGTGGAAATAAAAGAAAATAAAGATTTAAAAGTGGAAAACAAGAAAATGGAGCTTAAAAAGCGGAAAAAGGCGGAGATCGTTCAGTGCAGAATCCGGGAAACCTGCGTTTTTTTCTGTTTTTTTTGCGGAAAAGAAGAAATAAAAGTAAAATAAGGATTTTAAAAGTGGAAAAGAGTAAAACAAGGATTAAAAAGGTGGAAAAAAGGAAAAAAAAGATGAAAAAGCGGAAAGACAGAGCTGGTTCAGGTTTCCTCGTAGTCGCCGATGCCGCCCTCGCCGATGGCGAAGACCGCCTCGCCCTCGGGCAAGCTGGGGCTGTCGTAGACTTTGCAAATGCGGCTTTCTGCTCTTCCTTTTCGGAGATAAAGTCGAGTTTGACTGGCATGGGCCATTATATGGCCTCCAATGGGGAGTTTGTCGCCGCAGCCGCTGCTGCTGCTGCTGCTGCTGAAGGCGTCCACCCGAGCCACCACCTGGTTGCTCACCAACACCGCCACCCCAAACACGTCCGCCAGCCGCTGCAAACTCCGCAAAAAACGACACAAATGACTTTGTCGAGCCGCCAGTTCGCCGCGGCCGGAGAACTCCGAGCGGTACAGCCCAGTGGCGCTGTCCACCACCAGCAGCGCGAACCGCGACTCGCTCATCATCGCGGCTGCCTGCGCCAGCAACTCCAGCTGGTGATCTGCACACAAAACGCGACAAGTTTGCTCTAATTCAATTAATTTTGTTATTTTAAAAGATAAATAGCAAAAAATAAAACAAAAAGGGAAAAAAATGAACAAAAATGAAGAAAATTGAACGAAAATGAACACAAGTGCTGCTGCGCCGCGCTCATCAGCGCCGCCGCCGCCTGCGACAGCTGGTGGGGGATCTGCAAACTCGAACGCGCCCGCTTTCTTCGAATTCAATTTGTTTTAATTCAATTTGTTTTAATTCAATTTGTTTTAATTCAATTTGTTTGATTCAATTTGTTTAATTCAATTTGTTTAATTCAATTTGTTTTAATTCAATTTGTTTTGATTCAATTTGTTTTAATTCAACAAATTTCATCCTTTTAGAAGAAAAAATCAAAAAAAAGGAACAAAAATCGAGACAAATGGAGCTGCGCCAGCAGCTCCAGCGGGCAATCCGCGCCAAACCCGCCAAGTCGCCGCAAATTCGTTCAAATTCGACCCAGTTTGTTCCGATTCATCGAATTTAATCTTTTTAAACAAAAAGAATCATCGAATTTAATCTTTTTAAACAAAAAGAATCAAAAAAAGAAAAAAAACGAAAAAAAATGAACAAAAATGAACAAAAATGGACAAAAATGAACAAAATGAGGCGCAGTTCAGCTTTCGTGGTCCACTGGTCACCTGGGCAATTTGCTTCTCCATTCATGCACTTCTCCATTTAACCATTTATTTATTTATTTATTTTATTTTATTTATTTTATTTATTTTTATTTTATTTTTATTTTATTTTATTTATTTTTGTTTTATTTTATTTTATTTTATTTTACTTTGCTTTATATGTGCCCATTTCATTTAGTTGCTGCGGGCGAAGCCGCAGCAAACGCTCTTCGGTCAAACATGCCATTAACACTTCTTCAAATTGAAAATTAAAAATAAAAAGTTAATAACAAATAATTAATAATTATTAATTATTAATTATTAATTAATAATTAATTATTAATTATTATTAATAAGTAATTAAAATTAAAATTAAAAAATAAAAAATTATAAATTGCAAAACATGAAAAGACCACTTCCACCTGTTTCCTCATCGTTCCCTTTCACCGCGCAGGCCGCTGCTGCTTCCGCAGCAGCAGCACCAACAGCAGCAGCAGCATTGCAGCAGCAGCAGCATTGCAGCAGCAGCAGCATTGCAGCAGCAGCAGCAGCATTGCAGCATTGCATTGCAGCAGCATTGCAGCATTGCATTGCAGCATTGCATTGCATTGCATTGCATTGCAGCACTGCAGCAGCATTGCATTGCAGCAGCAGCATTGCACCAGCAGCAGCAGCAGCAGCAGCAGCAGCAGCAGCAGCAGCAGCAGCAGCAGCAGCAGCAGACCGCAGTTGTAGGCCCTTGCGTAGGCAATATTATCGAGACAGTCGTTGGGGTCGAGTCCAAATCTCTTGGCAATCGCCACAATTCTTTCGGGCCGAAAAGTGCCCTCAGTGTCAATCCACAAACACTTCCCTTCCCCGCCGCTCTGCTCCACCGGCAGCTGGCAAGTCACCTGCAGCAGCAGCAGCAGCAGCAGCAGCAGCAGCAGCAGCAGCAGCAGCAGCGGCAGCAGCAGCAGCAGCAGCGGCAGCAGCAGCGGCAGCAGCGGCGGAGGCGGCGAGTTTGCAGGTTCGGGAGTTTGCAGATTTTGAGACACTGCAAGGCGACTTAGCTGGCGAGACACCTCAAACTGCTGCTGCTGCTGCTGCTGCTGCTGCTGCTGCTGCTGCTGCTGCGTGTACACCCCAAGTATATGCTGAGTGGACATACTGCTACGCTGCTGCTGCTGCCTGTACACTCCACTCCTCTGCCTAGTGCTGTTTGCCGCAGCGCTGTGAAGTGCTGCTGCTGCTGCTGCTGCTGCTGCTGCCTCTACACCCAACTGCTGCTGCTGCTGCTGCTGCTGCTGCTGCTGTCTATACACGCGAGGTGCCGAGTGTACGTACAGCTAAGGTGTGGCAAAGCTGCGTCTTCCCCGTTCGAAACTCCCCAAACAGCTCCGTCAGGTTGCCTGCAAGCACCAGCAGCAGCAGCAGCAGCAGCAGCAGCAGCAGCAGCAGCAGCAGCAGCAGCAGCAGCAC
>NW_013651670.1:1736-21736 GCF_000499385.1 Eimeria necatrix | reverse complement strand
TTATTATTTATTTATTTATTTATTTATTTATTTATTTATTTATTTATTTATTATTTGTTTAGGCTAGAGACCGGCATCTGCAGGCAATTCTTTCTCTCCGAGGAAAAATTTTAAATGCTCAAAAAGAAAAAAATAAATTCAAAATATTCAACAACCAAGAAATCAAAGTAAAACAACCAGCAGCAGCAGCAGCAGCAGCAGCAGCAGCAGCAGTTGCTGCTGTAGCAGCAGCTATTGCTGTAGCAGCAGCTGCAGTTGTTGCCGTAGCCGCAGCAGTTGTTGCTGTAGCAGCAGCAGCAACAGTCATTGCTGCGGCAGCAGCAGCAGCAGTTGTTGCTGTAGCAGCAGCAGCAGCAGCAGCAGTAGCTGTTGTGGGAGCAGCAGCAGCAGTTGCGGCAGTCGTTGTTGAACTAGCAACATTAGCAGCAGCTGTTGCAGCAAGTGCAGTTGTTATTGTAGCAGCAGCAGCAGCAGCAGCAGCAGCAGCAGCAGGAGCAACAGAAGCAGTACCAGCCCCACCGCCAGCAGCAGCAGTAGCCACTGCAGCAGCAGCAGCAGCGAGATCATAAATGTTGAAGCAGCTGCGGTTGCTGCTGCTGCTTTTGCTGCTGCTGCTGCTGCTGCTGCTGCTGCAGTCTTTGGTATCGGCACTGGGAGTTCCTCCACAAGAAGGCCGCAAGGAGCCCCACAACCCTGCAGGCCTCAGGTAAACCCTAAACCCTAAACCCTAAACCCTAATTTAGGGTTTTGAGCGGACAGTCTGGCGTCGCTTCGAACGAAGCAAGCCGCAGGACTTCAACGAAGCAAACAAAACACACAAAAGAAGCAAAACAAGCCGATTAAATTAAATTAATTGAATTAAATTAATTAAATAAATCAATTAATTAAATTAAATTAATTAAATTGAATTAATAAATAATTAAAATGACTTCAGGTACAAAAGAATTATTCTCTTGACCGACGCAGACGTCGACGGCGCCCACATCCGCAGTTTGCTGCTGTCGTTTTTTTTTCGATTTTATTTTTTTATTTTTAATTCCAAAAAACTTTTTGTTGCACTTCCTCCCCTTTACAAGGCTCGCCACCCCCCGCTGCCGCTGCTGCTGCTGCAGCAGCAGCTGCAGCAGCAGCAGCAGCAGCAGCAGCAGCAAACGCGAAGCGCCAGCAGCAGCAGCAGCAGCAGCAGCAGCAGCAGCAGCAGCAGGCTGGTGACAGAGACGTATATATGGAGCGATGCAGAGGCGCAGGCTCTTGCTGCTTTGGTGCAGCAGCAGCACCTCAGCAAGAAAGGAAAGCAGCAGCAGCAGCAGCAGCAGCAGCAGCAGCAGCAAGAGCTGGCGGCAGCGGCGGCGGGGGAGCCTGCAGCAGCAGCAGCAGCAGCAGCAAGCAGGGGGCTGCTGCTGCTGCAGCGCTTCAAAGGCCTCGGGGAAATGCAGCCGCAGCAACTTTGGGAAACAGCCATGAATCCAAAAACAAGAAAAGTCAAACAAGTCACTGTCAACGACCTCCAACGGGTAGGCTCAGCTAGCTAGCTGGGTAGTTGCTAGGTAGCTGGGTAGTTGCTAGGTAGCTGGCTGGCTAGCTAGCTAGCTGGGCAGTTGCTAGGTAGCTGGGTGGCTAGCTAGCTAGCTGGCTAGTAGCTAGCTAGGTGGCTAGCTAGCTGGCTGGCTAGCTGGCTGGCTAGCTAGCTGGCTAGGGAGCTAGCTAGCCAGCTACCTGGATACATTCCTCTCCAGCTATTTTGCTAGCTTGCTAGCTAGCTAGCTAAATAACTAGCTAACTAGCTAGCTAGCTAGCTAGCTAGCTAGTTAGCTAGTTAGCTAGCTAGCTAGTTAGCTAGTTAGCTAGCTAGCTAGCCGTTTGTTATCTTCAGTACAAATGTGCCCAGCTAGCCAGCAGCTAGCTAGCGCTGAGTCCATTTATTTATTTATGCTTTTATTTGTTTTATTTATTTTATTTATTTTTTATTTATTTAATTTGATTTATTTAATTTGATTTATTTTATTTATTTATTTATTTATTTATTTTGCCTGCTTTATCTTTTACTTGCGCTTGCCGCTAACCATCTAAACCCTAAACCCTGAACTTCAAACCCTAAACCCTAAACCCTAAACTTCAAACCCTAAACCCTAAACCCTAAACCCTAAACCCTTTTTTTTGCTTCAGGCCGAAGCCGCCGTGACCTCTTTGATGGGAGACGAGCCTTTCGAAAGGAGAAGACTGGTGCTGTCGCTAAACCCTAAACCCTAAACCCTAAACCCTAAACCCTAATTCGACTCCTACTACTTGCTTTTGCTGCGTAAGAGACAAGCAACTATGCAGCAGCAGCAGCAGCAGCAGCAGCTGCTGCTGCTGCTGCTGCTGCTGCAGTGTTGAGAAGCAAATAAATAAATGAAGCAGCAAGACAGCATAAAAAATAAAATGAGTAAATTAGCTTGGAAATAAACAGGGGCGTTCAGCAGCAGCAGCAGCAGCAGCAAAGCTGCTGCAAAGCTGCTGCTGCTGCTGCTGCTGCAGCAGCAAACAATACATGCTCAATTTGTTGCATTCTGGGAAACTGGGGAGCCCTTCAAAGCACAAAACCAAACCCTAAACCCTAAACCCTAAACCCTAGTTTCACCTCTCAGGCACTCTTGATATTCTTCCGGACCTGTGGAGGGTTTAGGGTTTAGGGTTTAGGGTTTGGGAAGTTTGCTTTTGTTGCACTTTTGATAAAAGACAAAAATGATAAAACAAAACCACAAATATGTGAACCCGCGAAATGGAAAGAAACGCTGCTGCTGCTGCGCTGCTGCTGCTGCGCTGCTGCTGCTGCGCTGCTGCTGCTGCTGCTGCTGCTGCTGCTGCTGCTGCTCAAATGATGGCCCTTGGACTGCCTCACTGTCCACTTAATTCCTCAAACGACATTTATAAACCCTAAAACAGGCACAGGGGCCCCCCCGGGGGCCCCAGGGGGCCCCCCTGGGGGCCCCCAAGGGGGCCCCCCTGGGGGCCCCCCTAAAACCCTTTTCTTTGACTACTTTAGGGGCCCCCAGCAAACCAAAACCCCTAACCCTTCTTGGGACCCTTCAAGGGGGCCCCCTACAACCCAAGTGCCCCCTTGGGGGCCCCTCGGGGGCCCCTAGGGGCCCCCAGGGGCCCCCCTGGGGGCCCCCAGGGGCCCCCCTGGGGGCCCCCAGGGGCCCCTAGGGGCCCCCTGGGGGCCCCCCGGGGGCCCCCCGGGGGCCCCCAAGGTAAGCTAGAGGGTCTCCTGGTCGCAGGGGTTTGTTCTGCAGCCTTTGCAGGAAGAGACTTGGCGTTTGTAAAGAGCCATTTGCTGCTGCAGCAGCTGCTGCAGCTGCTGCTTCTGCTGCTGCTGCTGCGGTGTTAGGGTCTGCTGCTGCGGCCGCGCGGCGGGCCCCTCACTGCGCTGCTGCTGCTGCTGCTGCTGCTGCTGCGGTGGCGTCGCAGCGCAGCCGAACGCACTGCTTTCTGTTTGCTGCTGCTGCTGCTGCTGCTGCTGCTGCTGCTGCAGCTGCTGCAGCAGCAGGGGGGCCGCTTCAGCAGCAGCAGGGGCCCCCTCCCATGCTGTGTAGGGAGGGTACTCAACTGAACCCTCCAGGGGGGCCCCCCAGGAACAGGGGTGGGCCCCAAAGGGGCCCCCCGGCCCCGGGGGGCCCCCCAGGGCCCCCAGGGGGCCCCTCGGGGGGCCCCCCAGGGGCCCCAGGGGGCCCCTCGGGGGGCCCCCCAGGGGCCCCAGGGGGCCCCTCGGGGGGCCCCCCAGCCTTAGGGTACTGTGGGGAGGGTTCAGGCGGGCCCTGGGGCCCCTGTGGGGCGAAGAAGACACAGATAAGTGTCTCTTGGGACGCAAGATTGCTGCTGCTGCTGCTGCTGCTGCTGCTGCTGTTGCTGCTGCTGCTGCTGCGGGAGCGCTGCTGCAAACGCTGCTGCTTCTGCTGCTGCTGCTGCTGTCCCCTGCTGCTGCTGCTGCTGCTGCTACTGGCCCGCCAAGAGACTCCTCCCGCAGGTGGTGGGACAGCAGACACGGGAAACTGTCCTTTCGCTTGCTGCTGCTGCTGCTGCTGCTGCTGCTGCTGCTGCTGCTGCTGCTGCTGCTGCTGCTGGGAACATTCCCCGTAGCAACGGAGAGACAATGCATGTGACAAAGAAGGGAGAAAGAAAGTGGACAGGCAGCTCAGGCGCTGCGGCTCCAAACCCTAAACCCTAAACCCTAAACCCTAAACCCTAAACCCCCAAGTACGAGCCCTTCATGGAAAGCGCGGGTGAACTCACTACTTCCTAGTCCTAAACCCTAAACCCTAAACCCTCAGGGGAGTGCGTGGCGCACTGTACGTGCGCGAATGGTTTAGGGTTTACGGTTTTGAATTGGGGTTTAGGGTTTAGGGTTTAGGGTTTACACCCTTTGAAACGGGCTGCCAGAGAGGTTATATAACAAGAGTATTAGTGCTGCTTTGGTGGAAATTAAAAGTGGAAAGCTGCTGCTGCTGCTGCGGCGGCGGTGCTGCTGCGCTGCTGCTGCTGCTGCTGCTGCATGCAGCAGCAGCAGCAACAGATGCTGCAGCTGCTGCTGCAGAAGCTGCAGCAGATGATGTCTTTCTTATTTGCTGCAGCGAAATTAAACTTTGAAAAACAAAAATTAATATATTAACTATAAGTGCAGCTCTTAGGCTGCTGCTGCTGCTGCATGAATTAAATGTTATTTTGGAAATAAATTAAATTAATTAAAAGCAAATAAACTTTTAAATTAATTCTGTTCGAGTTTAGCTGCGGCCAGCTTCGCAAAGCAGCCGCGCCCCTTCGGGGCTGAGCGGGCACCACCAAACCCTAAACCCTAAACCCTAAACCCTAATGGCTGCGTGAGGCCGTCGGCAGCCAACAAAAGTGGACAAAAACACGAAAAACATATGCCCTAGGGTTTAGGGTTTAGGAAACACGGCACAGTCCTCTCGCCTCTGAATCAAATAAAACCCTAAACCCTAAACCCTAGACAGGGCCCACAAACCCTCCCGTTTGCTCTCCTGGCAAACTAGCAAAACCACTAAACCCTAAACCCTCGCGAATGAGGCCCCCGGGGGCCCCCAAGGGGGGCCCCCCAGCAGGGGCTACTGGGGGGCCCCCGAGGGGGCCCCCCAGGGGGCCCCCAAGAAGGGCCCCAGGGGGCCCCCTAGGGGGGCCCCCAAGGCTATCTCTAGGGGGGCCCCTCAGGGGGCCCCTCAGGGGGCCCCCCGGGGCCCCCCCTGTGCGGCTTTTGAGTGCTGCTGCAGCAAATGGGTACGGAGGTGGGGCCGGGAACGGCCAGCTGCTGCTGCTGCTGCTGCTGCTGCTGCTGCTGCTGCTGCTGCTTCTGCTGCAGATGGTGCTTGGGCAGCTACTGCTGCTGTAGCTGCTGCAGCTGCTGCTGCTGCTGCAGCTGCTGGTTGGGCAGGCGCTGCTGCTGTAACTACTGCTGCTGCTGTAACTGCTGCTGCTGCTTGCGCTGCACCTGTAACTGCTGCTGCAGCTGCTGCCGTAACTGCTGCAGCTGCTGCTGCTGCTGCTGCAGGGTTGCGGCAGCGGGGCCCCAGCAGCAGGCAGCTGCAGCGCTGCAGCACCCCAGTAGTGCTGTTGCTGTTGCTGCTGCTGGCTGCTGCTCCAAGTGCCTGCAGATGCTTGCTGCTGCTGCTGCAGTAGCTGCTGCTGCAGCTGTTGGTGCTGCTGCTGCTGCTGCTGCAGCAGCAGGTGCTGGTGCTGCTCAGCCTGCTTGCACAGCTGCTGCTGCTCTTTGGGTGCAGCAGCAGCAGAATGGGTGAGGGCCTCCCGCTGTAATGCCTGCGGGGAATATTGCTGCTGCTGCTGCTGCTGCTGCTGCTGCTGCTGCTGGACCTGCTGCTGCAGGAGCTGCAGCTCCTGCTGCTGAAGCTGCTGCTGCTGTTCAGCTTGCTGCGCTCGCTGCGCATGAGAGGCATGCTGGCTCTGCTGCAGCAGCTGCTGCTGCTCTCGTTTTTGCTGCTGCTGTTGCTGCTGCAAAATGAAACTTACACTTCTAGAGGGCGCTTGCTGCAGCTCCCGCTGCAGCTGGCTTTCGTGCTGCTGCTGCTGCTGCTGCTGCTGCTGCTGCTTGGCGGCGTTGCCCAAGTGGCAGGCTCCGGATGGATATGATAAACTTTGCTGCTGCAGCCGCTCCTGGTGCTGCTGCTGCTGCTGCTGCTGCTGCAGCGGCTGCTGGTGTAATTGATGGAGCTGCTCGTGTGGCTGCTGCTGGTGCTGCTTCAGTCGCTGCTGCTGTTGGTGCTGCAGCAGCTGCTGCTGCTGCAATTGCTGCTGCTGTTGCTGTTGCTGCAGTTCCTGCTGCTGTTGCTGCTGCAGCTGCTGCTGCTGCTGTTGCTGCTGCTGATGCTGCTGCTGCAGTTGCTGTTGCTGCTGCTGCAGTTGCTGCTGCTGCTGCTGCTGCTGCCGTTTGCTGCTGAAGTCAACAAACAGCTGCTTCAGGTGAAGCAGCAGCTCCTGCGTCTCTGCAGCTGTGGGCAAAACCTCCTTTGGCTGCATCTGCTCCCACAACTGCAGCAGCAGATTTGCCGTCTTCTCTTGCTGCTGCTGCTGCTGCTGCTGCTGCTGCTGCTGGTGCTGCTGGTGCTGCTGCTGCTGAGACACTGGGGAATGCCTCGAAGCTTGATACGGTGCGGCTGCACCTGGAGTGACTGCTGCAGCTGCAGCTGCTGCTGCTGCTATATCTTCTGCAGCGCTTGGCTGCTGTTGCTGCTGCTGCTGCTGCTGCTGCTGCTGCTGCTGCTGTTGCTGTTGCGGTTCTTGAGTGCAGTCTAAGAGCCGCTGCACTAGGGACTCCATGTTGCTGCTGTCGACGCTGCGGCCAGTCTCGGCACTGTCTTGCTGCTGCTGCTGCTGCTGCTGCTGCTGCCGCTGCTGTTGCTGCTGCTGCTGCTGCTGCTGCAGGGGGTGCAGTACTGACGAGACGCCTGGGAGCAGCAGCCGCTGCTCGCGAAAGCCTTCATCTGCTACTGTCCTTGCTGCTTTTGCTGCCGCAGCAGCTGCTGCTGCTTCTGTCGTTGCTGCTTCTGCTGTTGCTGCTGCTGCTGCTGCTGCTGCTGTTGCTGCTGTTGCTGCTGTTGCTGCTGTGGGTGCGCAGCTGAAGGGCTCTTGATGAGGGCCTGCCACATATTGTGGGGCCTTGTCATAGGCGAGGCCGTTAGTGGCTTCTGCTGCTGCTGCTGCTGCTGCTGCTGCTGCTGCTGCTGCTGCTGCTTCTGCTGCTGCTTCTGCTGCTGCTGGCGCTGGTTGTCCTTTTGCTGCTGCCGCTTCTGCTGCTGCTGCTGCTGCTGCTGTTCTTGTTGCTGCTGCTGCTGCAGTTCCTGGCAGTGCAGGCACATCAGTGTAGGTACATCCCGAGCTCCTGTACTGTTGCTGCAAATGGGGAAACATGTGTTGCTGCTGCTGCAGTTGCTGCTGCTGCTGCAGTTGCTGCTGCTGCTGCAGTTGCTGCTGCTGCTGCAGTTGCTGCTGCTGCTGCAGTTGGTGCTGTTGCTGGAGCTGCTGCTGCTGCTGGAGTTGCTGATGCTGCTGGTGAAGTTGTTGCTGCTGCTGCAGCTGCTGTTGCTGCTGAAGAAAGGCGTCGGGCTGCCACAGCCTATGCTCTTCTTGCTGCTGCTGCTGTTGCTGCTGCTGCTGGTGCTGATCGTTCAAGGCCTGCTGCTCTGCTGGCACCAGCAGCAGCAGCAGCATCTGCATCTGCTGCTGCTGCTGCTGCTGCTGCTGCTGCTGGCTAAGTCCCCTCCAGTAACTTGCTTCTTCAGCAGCAGAAGAGACACAGCTGCTGCTCTCTTGTCTTCTTTTGCTGCTCATCTCCCGCATCAGCGAATCCAGCTCCCGCTTTACCTGCAGCAGCAGCAGCAGCAGCAGCAGCAGCAGCAGCAGCAGCAGCAGCAGCAGCAGCAGCAAATGCAATAAGTTAAATGGCCCCGAAAGGAGAAAAAAAGAAGAAAAGTAAAAAACAGAAAATGAAAAATAAAGAGACAAAACAAGAGACACAAAAAGACAGAAAAAGGTGCAAAAAAGGCAAAAAAAGCCAAAAAATGACAAAAAAAAGACAAAAAAAAGACCAAAAGAAATAAAAAAAACCAAATAAAGACAGAAAATGAAAAGCGAAAAGGAGACAAAGAGAGGGACAAAAAAGAGACAAAAAAGGGACAAAAAAGAGGACAAAAAAGGGAAAAAAGGAGAAAAAAAGACAAAAAAGAGGCAAAGGAGCGAAAAGAGGCAAAAAAGGCCCCAAAAGGATCCCCAAGCGCCGCAAAAAAGCCGAAAAAAGGAAAAAAAAAGCAAAAAGAAAGCAGCAAAGAAAAAGGGTTCAAAGGAGACAAAAAAGGAGAAAAAAAGAGACAAAAAAGGGGAAAAAAGAGACAAAAAAGGCGAAAATTAGCGAAAAATACCCAAAGAGAAGGCGGGCAAATCCTCTTAGCCCTTATAATTCGGTCTCCAATTTTCGCCGGTTTTGGTTTATCTCTAAAAATGTGAAAGTGACAATTTATTATCGACTGCACCAGCGGCTCGTATACAGCTGCAGCAGCAGCAGCAGCAGCAGCAGCAGCAGCAGCAGCAGCAGCAGCAGCAGCAGCAGCAGCAGCAGCGGCAGCGGTAGCAGAGGTAGCAGGCGTGAGGAGGAGGTGGGGGCAGTAGGGGAGCACAGCGAAAAGCAGAAGAGTGCACGACGGCTAGCTAGCTAGCTAGCTAGCTAGCTAGCTAGCTAGCTAGCCAGCTAGCTAGCTGGCTGGCTAGCTAGCTGGCTGGCTAGGTAGCTGGCTAGCTAGCTGACTGGTTAGTTAGCTAGCTAGCTAGGGACCATCGCTGCGAAAAGTTGGCCGCTTTTAATTACTGGCTAGCTAGCTAGCCAGCTAACCAGCTAGCCAGCTAGCTAGCTAGCCAGCTAGCTAGCTAGCCAGAATGAGGGTTAGGGCGCGTGGCTAGCTAGCCAACTCACCATGGCAGCAGTTAAATGACTATTTATTTTCCCTTCAATAAAGTCAAAAGGAATTTCATCCAAACATTCTCCAATTAAAGTTACATCTGCATAAAACGGCACACAAACCAAGTCCAGGGGGGCCCCCAGGGGCCCCCTGGGGGCCCCCCCTCCCGCGGGGGGCCCCCCCCCGAGGGGGCCCCCCCCCAGGGAGGGCCCCCCCAGGGGGGCCCCCACGGCTAGGGGGGGCCCCCCTAGGGGGGCCCCCACCAGGGGGCCCTCTAGGGGCCCCTCTTCCGTTTGGGGGGCCCCCAGGGGCCCCCTAGAGAGTCCCACTTCCCCTAGGGGGCCCCCCAGGGGCCCCCGAGAGGGTACTTCGTCCCCTAGGGGGGCCCCCAGGGGCCCCCGGGAGGGTACTCCTCCTAGGGGGGCCCCCCAGGGGGCAGGGGGTACAGGGGGGGCCCCCAAGTCTAGAGTTTGGGTACTGCTGGGTAAGGGGGCCCCCGAAAGAGGGTCTTGGAAAAGGGCCCCCAGGGGGCCCCCAAAGGGCAGTCGTTGGGGGGGCCCCACGGCGGGAGCAGCAGCAGCAGAACGCTCCTGCTGCTGCTGCTGCTGCTGCTGCTGGGAGGCGGCTTCGGGCGCTTGCTGCTGCTGCTGCTGCTGCTGCTGCTGCTGCTGCTGCTGCTGCTGCTGTTCTTCTGAGTGCAGCAAGCCCCAAATGTCAACGAGGCCTTCTTCCCGCCTTTGGCCCTGCCACGCAGCAGCAGCAGCAGCAGCAGCAGCAGCACCAGCAGCAGCAGCAGCAGCAGCAGCACTTGGCGCATCAGCGCTACCACTTACGCAATGGCTGCTGCTGCAGTCCTGCTGCTGCTGCTGCTGCTGCTGCTGCCGCTGGACAAAGCGGTCTGACTCCTGCTCGATTATAGCTCGTGTCATGGGGTCTTGCTGCTGCTGCTGCTGCTGCTGCTGCTGCTGCTGCTGCTGTTGCTGCTGCTGCTGTTGCCGGCCAAGCACATCCACGGGCGGGCCCGGGCCCGTTGCTGTGGCTGTTGTTGTTGCTGCTTCTGCTGCTGCTGCTGCTGCTGCTGCTGCTGCTGCTGGTCTCCCTGGACTGGCGCCTCCGCTGCGGAAGTCTTCGGGGCAGTGAATGCCTTGTAGCTGCAGCAGCAGCTTGTGCTGCTGCTGCTGCTGCTGCTGCTGCTGCTGCTGTGGGCATGCCTCCGCTTCCGTCGAAACAGTGCTGTCGCATGGAGTGCTGCTGCTGCTGCAGTAGCAGCAGCAGCAGCTGCTGCTGCTGCAGCATTTTGGCTGTGACAGAGCATGCACAAGTGGAGCTTCCAACACCTGCTGCTGCTGCTGCTGCTGCTGCTGCTGTGGTGCGCTATTCCCTGGAATCGGTGCTGCTGCTGCTCCCAGTGAGTCTTCCAGGGACAGCCGCGGCAGCAAACGACTTCTTCTTCTCCTGCTGCTGCTGCTGCTGCTGCTGCTGCTGCTGCTGCTGTTACTGATAGCTTTTAGTCTGTAGAGGCCTTGAGTGGAAGCTACCCTTTGCTGTTGCTGTTGGGGTTGCTGCTGCTGTTGCTGCTGCTGCTGTTGCTGCTGCTGCTGGTGGTCCTCCGCTCTCCCACCTCCAGCCCCAGCAGCACCCGCAGCAGCAGCAGCAGCAACAGCAGCAGCAGCAGCAGCAGCAGCAGTGGTTGTGGCTTGTTCCTTGCGGAGTCTCTTGAGTCTCTTTTGAAGAGAAGTTACATCTCGCTGCAGTCCTTGCTGCAGGGCGAACAGCAGCATCGAGGCCGCGCTGCAGCTGCACCCCGTGCTGCTGCTGCTGCTGCTGCTGCTGCTGCTGCTGCTGCAGCGGTGCTGCAGCAGCAACGCATCTTCTGCTGCAGTAAAGGGACGCGCAAGAGACAGCCGCCACTGGGCCAAAGGGTTCCGGAGGTCCTGAGGACACGCAGCAGCAAAGCGACGCCTCTTGCTGCTGCTGCTGTTGCTGCTGCTGCGGCTTTTGCTGCTGCTGCTGCTGTTGCTGCTGCTGCTGCTGTTGCTGCTGCTGCTGTTGCTGCTGCTGCTACCGCTGCTGCTGCTTCTCTCGGTGTTGCAGATCCGCTATCTAAGAAGCTAGTTAGCTGTGCACCTAGATGGCTATCTAGCTAGCTAGCTAGCTAGCTAGCTAGCCTGCTGTCTAGCTAGCTAGCCAGCTAGCTAGCTAGCAGGTAGGTTATAGGGGCCCTGGCTGCCTGCTGCCTAACTATATGCGCACGCAACTTGAATTGCAGCTAGCTAGCTAGCTAGCTAGCTAACTAGCTAGCTGACTAGCCAGCTGGCCATCTAGTTAGCTAGCTAGCTAGTTAGCTAGCCAGCTACCTGGCTAGCTAGCTAGCCAGCTAGTCAGCTAGGTAGCTAGCCAGCTACCTGGCTAGCCAGCTAGCTATCTAGCTAGCTAGTCAACTAGCCAACTAGCTAGCTAGCCAGCAAGCCATCTAGCTAGCTAGTCAGCTAGCTAGCTAGCTAGCTAGCTAGCTGGGTAGCTAGCTATCTAGCTAGCTAGGTAGCTAGCTAGCTAGCTGGTCAGCTAGCTAGCTAGCTAGGTAGCTAGCTAGCTAGCTAGCCACTGACCTTCGCCGCTTGCCACCTTCTCTGTAGAGCCCTGAATCTTTTGAGGAGCTGCTGCTGCTGCTTCCCAGGCAGCAGCAAATTGGAAATGAAATTAAAATGAAATCTGCCAACAGCAAGAAGTCCAAATCCCAAAAGCCTGTCTTCTGCTGCTGTGAAGACTCCGCGCTGCCGCCTGCAGCAGCAGCAGCAGCAGCAGCAGCAGCAGCAGCAGCAGCAGCGGCAGCAGCAGCAGCAGCAGCAAAAAGGGGAATTTGGATTTTTGGGGATTTCGCTGAAAAAAAGAATGTTTAGTTCAAATTTAATTATTTTTAAACTCTTTTCAGCTTTATGAATTTTTAATTTTATTTTTTATTTTTAGATTTAAAAATAAAATAAAATTAAAAGTTTATTTCCGCATTGCTCCTCAGTAGAGCTTTAGCAACAATAATAAAATTAATCAATTAATTAATTAATTATATTTATTTGTTTATTTATTTATTTATTTTATTTATTTATTTTAAAAATTAATTAAATAATTAATTGATTTCGAAATAAGCAGATGTTTGGAAAAAGGAAAATGCAGAGAAGGAAAAGACGAGAAAGAAGGGATAGAAAGAGGCACACAAGGAATTAACAAACTCACTAATTTAGGGTTTAGGGTTTAGGGTTTAGGGTTTAGGGTTTGGCTGAGCAACGAGGAGAGAAAACGAGCACGAGCCAAAAACGGAAAAGCGGGAAAAGCTCTTTGCCTACTCTTCCGCAGCAGCAGCAGCAGCAGGTTTAGCAGCAATTTGTTCTTCTCGTATTATCAAAGCTGGGTCTGCAAAGGGCTGCTGCAGCCGCAGAAACTCAAAGAGAGGATGCGGGTAAGAATTGTCTTCTTCTCTGCAAATAAATAAATAAATAAATAAATAAATAAATAAATAAATAAATAAATAAATATAATTAATTAATTAATTAATTAATTAATTTAATTAATTAATTAATTAATTAATTAAAATAAATTATTAAAAATGAACTTGCGAGGCTGTGGGCAGCAAAAAGCGCAAATCCAAAATACCCAAAATGGCAAATAAAAACAACAAAACAAAAAAACAAAAACAAGCAAATAAATAATAAATAAATAAATAAATAATAAATAAATAAATAATAAATAAATAATAAATAATAAATAAATAAATAAATAAATAAATAAATAAATAAATAAATAAATAAATAAATAAATAAATAATAAAGTCTGACTCCATCAGCAGCAAAAAGTGCTTCAGCTTCCGCAGCAGCGGCAAATCCAGGGCGCAGCAGCGGGGTGTCTCTCCAGCAGCAACAGCAGCAGATCGGAAGCAGCAAGCAGCAAAAGGGACTAAGCCGCTGCTGTCGTCTACTCTCCTGCTGCTGCTGCTGCTGCTGCTGCAGTTGCTGCTGCTGCTGCTGCTGCTGCTGCTGCTCGGGCACGGCAGAGGCTCCTGCAGCTCCAACGGAGGCAGGCCCTCTTGCTGCCGCAGCGCGTTGATCTGCAGCAGCAGCAGCAGCAGCAGGGAGTGGCGGAATGAGGAGCAGCAGCAGCAGCAGCAGCAGCAGCAGCAGCAGCAGGGAGTGGCGGAATGAGGAGCAGCAGCAGCAGCAGCAGCAGCAGCAGCAGCGAAACATTTCCAAGCGAGAGTAGCAGCGACAACATGCTGCAGCAGCAGCAGCAGCAGCACAAGAAGCAGCAGCAGCAGCAAAAAACGTAGCAGCAGCATTAGGAGCAGCAGCAAAGACAAGAAACCAGCAACAGAGGCAGCAGCAGCAGCACCAGCAGTATTACACGCAACAGCACCACCACAAGCTGCAGCAACAGCAGCAGCAGCAGCAGCAGCAGCAGCAGCAGCAGCAGCAGCAGCAGCAGTCCCACATGTTTAAGCCTTGCGGTGAGAAGGCCCCCCAGAAGTTCCATCATTCTGCGGTGTCTGTACACATCAGGCGGTTCGCCCCTCGGGTTCGTTTGATCCACGTTGCTGCTGCTGCTGCTGCTGCTGCTGCTGCTGCTGCTGCTCCAGGGAACAGCAGCAGCAGCTGCTGCTGCAGCAGGTGCCTTGGTGAGGAATATAGCTTGGATCAGCAGCAGCAAGTGAGCGTCTAGCTGCACCTTCAGCCGCTGCAGCTGCTGCTGCGTAAAGCCGCTGGGCCCTGGCAGATCTGCTGCTGCTGCTGCTGCTGCTGCTGCTGCTGCTGCTGCTGGTGCGCCTGGCAGCTGCAGCTGCTGCAGCTGCTGCTGCAGGTGAGGCAGCAGGTGCAGCACGTTCTCTAAGGCAAAAGGAAGCCGCAGCGAATTTGCTGCTGCTTCTGCTGCTGCGCTCGAGAAGGTAAACTTCTCTCCAAGGGTTCTCAGCCTGCTGCTGCTGCTGCTGCTGCTGCTGCTGCTGCTGCTGCTGGGGCCTCTGCGAAGCCTCCACCGGCTGCTGCTGCTGCTGCTGCTGCTGCTGCTGCTGTGAGCCTGCCGCCGCCGCGGCGGGGTGCTGCTGCCGCTGCTGCAGCAGCTGTTGCTGCTGTCGGTCTCGGAGGCCTCTGCAGCGCTGCTGTCATCCGAGCTGCTGCTGCAGCTGCTGCTGCAGCAGCTGCTGCAGTTGCTGCAGCTGCTGCAGCTGCTGCTATCTGCTGCTACTGTTTCGTCGCTGCTGCAGAGCACTTCGCTTTCCTCCCTCGTGGCGTCTTGCTGTTGCTGCTGCTGCTGCTGCTCTTTGCGCGTCCTGTGTCTGCTGCTGCGCGTGCTGCTGCTGCTGCTGCTGCTGCTGCTGCTGCTGCTGCTGCTGCTGCTGCTGCTGCTGTGGGGCCCCTTGGGGGCCTTTGGGCATAACACAAATTCCTCATCGTCGCTGTCCCCCGCCCAGCGCTCTATGAGTTCCCAGACAGACACCCGGCCTTCTGCTGCTGCTGCTGCTGCTGCTGCTGTTGCTGCTGCTGCTGCTGCTGCTGCTGCGGCTCCGCCTGGGCCGTCTGCTGCTTCTCCCGCTGCTGCTGTTGCTGCTGCTGCTGCTGCTGCGGGCGGGGGTGCTTTGACCTTTCCAGCAGCAGCAGCGGCGCAGCTTATGCCGGTCTCCGGCTGCCGCTGCGGAGCAGCAGCAGCAGCAGCTGCTGCTGCTGCTGCTGCTGCTGCAGCAGGGGGTTCAGCAGCAGCACAAGGCCTCACTGAAATGCTGCTGCAGCTGCTGCTGCTTCTGCTGCAGCCCCAGCGGCTGCGTCTAGCGGCTGTTGAGTTTGCCTGCCTGCTGCTGCTGCTGCTGCTGCTGCTGCTGCTTTTGCTGCTCTCTCCTGCTGCTGCAGAAGCAGCAGGAACGTTCCACCAGAGGCAGCTGGACTGCAGCAAGGCCTGAAGGGGCCACTTGTGCTGCTGCTGCTGCATTTGCTGCTGCTGCTGCTGCTGCATTTGCTGCTGCTGCTGCTGCTGCGTTTGCTGCTCCTGCTGGTGCAACGTCTGACGTTGCTGGTGCAACCTCTGCTGCTGTATTTGCTGCTGTTGCATTTGCTGCTGCTGCTGGTGCTGCTGCTGCAGTGTCTGTTGCTGCTGCAGTGTCTGTTGCTGCTGCAGTGTCTGCTGCTGCTGCAACGTTTGCTGCTGCAGCAGATGCTGCTGTCTGTAGGCCTGGAGGGGCACAGGCTGCAGCCGCCGCTTCTGGCCAGGTGCTGCTGCTGCTGCTGCAGGCACTGCTGCTGCAGCATGTATTGTTGCTGCAGCAGGCGTTGCTGCTGCTGCTCCCGCTGCTCCCGCTGCAGGCATTGCTGCTGCTGCTGCTGCTGCTGCAGTTGCTGCTGTGCTGCTTATGGCTTGAGGCACTTCAAATGTGGGCGGAGACGGACACGGAATGGGATATCCCTGCTGCAGCTGCTGCTGCAGCTGCTGCAGCAGCTGCTGCTGCTGCAGCTGCTGCTGCAACTGCTGCTGCTGCTGCTGCTGCTGCTGCAGCTGCTGCTGCAGCTGCTGCTGCAGCTGCTGCTGCTGCAGCTGCTGCTGCTGATAGCCGGGCAGAGGGCACGGGGTCTTCATCAAGGCTGTTTGAAGGCCAGCAGCAGACTGCAGTTGCACCCTCTGTTTTTGCTGCTGCTGCTGCTGCTGCTGCAGCAGGCAGGCGCCCTGCTGCTGCTGCTGCTGCTGCAGCAAGCAGCCGCCCTGCTGCTGCTGCTGCTGCTGACCAGCAGCAGCAGCAGCAGCAGCTCCGCTGTGGGGGTTTGGGGGCAGCACAAAGTGCCAAGCTTGGGGAACCGCCCGCTGCGTGTCTTCTGCAGGAAAGGATCCCATCTCCCTAAACCCTAAACCCTAAACCCTAAACCCTAAACCCTAAACCCTAAACCCTAGACGCCAGGTCTGGCGCGCAGTCCCTGTCTTGAAACCTAAGCTGGAGAACATTAACAGATGCTGCTGCTGCTGCCGCAGCTATTGCTGCTGCTGCTGCTGCTGCTGCTGCAGCAGCAGCAATATTCATTGCTGCCGGAGGGGCCCCCAAACGACAAGACCCTCTTTGGGGGCCCCCAGCAGCAGCAAATAAACCCTAGGGGGCCCCGAGGGTACAGGGGGGGCCCCCAGGGGCCCTTCTGTATCTGGGGGGCCCCCTGGGTGGGGGAGCGGTGGGGGGCCCCTGCTAAACCCTAAACCCTAAACCCTAAACCCTAAACCCTGGGGATGGAGAACCAGGAGCACATTCAGTGGACATTAGTGGAAATACGCAAGTAAGCCCTAAACCCTAAACCCTAAACCCTAAACCCTAAACCCTCTGCCTTAGGGGCTGCGCGTGGTCGGTTGGTGTTGCTGACGAACGCGGGGGCCCCTAGGGTTTAGGGTTTAGGGTTTAGGGTTTGGGGGGCCTTTTCAGTGTCTATGACTAAATAGAAACCAAATATTATTTAAATTAATTAAATTTATTTTTTTTATTTTTTTATTTTTATTTTTAAAACTTTTTGCTCCAAACAAACCCGCGAGATGCACACACCGACCCTGTGGGGTGTACAGACACCTCACGCTGCCCCCTAGGGTTTAGGGTTTAGGGTTTAGGGTTTAGGGTTTAGGGTTTAGGGTTTAAGGGTTTGACAGATATTTTGAATTGCTGCGGATTAGTGGGTTAGGGTTTACAATATAGCGTCAGCGTTTCAGAACGCCGCCCTATCCACCAATTTAGGGTTTAGGCTTTAGGGTTTAGGGTTTAGGGTTTTGGCTTTGGGCTGCAGGGTCTATTTTTTATTATTAGGGTTTAGCCTGCAGGGTTTAGGGTTTCTTGTGGGTTCTGCATTCATTAATATCCAAATTAAATAATTATTTATTATTCTAATTAATTAATTAATTAATTAATTAATTAATTAATTAATTAATTAATTAATTAATTAATTAATTAATTAATTAATTAATTTTGTTATTTATTTATTTACTTATTTATTTATTTATTTATTTATTTATTTATTTATTTATTTATTATTTGTTAATTGACTTCCTCTAAGGTGTGGGTTGCTTGTATGGAGCCGTAAACCTCTCCCGCAACAAACCCCAAAAAAGGGTTTAGGGTTTAGGGTTTAGGGTTTAGAGGATGGAGTGAGCTCTTGACTGCCAAGGGAAAGCTTGAACAACTCCAGTCCCCAGGCCCTGCACTGAATGCATTGAGGGTTTAGGGTTTAGGGTTTAGGGTTTAGGGTTTAGAGTTTAGGGTTTAGGGTTTAGGGTTTAGAGTTTAGGGTTTGGGCCAGAGCTACAAATAAAATAAACGCCAAACACTTTTCGCCCCAGCTAGCTGCGGCTCATTTTGGCTGTCTACAGCTAGCTAGCAGCAGCTAGCCACAGCTAGCCACAGCTAGCCAGCAGCAGCTAGCCACAGCTAGCCACAGCTAGCCAGCAGCAGCTAGCCACAGCTAGCTAGCTGTAGCTAGCCACAGCTAGCTAGCTGCAGATTGCTAGCTACGGCTAGCTAGCTGCAGTCACATACCCAGCCACAGCTAGCTACCGCTAGCTAGGCGTAGCTTGCTAGCTGTAGCTAGCTAGCTACAGCTAGCCAGCTACAGCTAGCTACGGCTAGCAACACTTAGCCACAGCTAGCTACAGCTAGGCAGCTACAGCTAGCTACGGCTAGCAACAGTTAGCCACAGCTAACTACAGCTAGCCAGCTACAGCTAGCTACGGCTAGCAACAGCTAGCCACAGCTAGCTACAGCTAGCCAGCTACATCTAGCTACAGCTAACCAGCTACGGCTAGCTACAGCTAGCTGCGGCTAGACAGCTACAGCTAGCTACAGCTAGATACAGGTAGCTACAGCTAGCTACACCTGGACAGAGCTAGCTACACCCAGACACAGCTAGCCACAGCTGCCCATAGCTAGTTATGGCTAGCTACAGCTAGCTAGAGCTGGTTACATCTGGCTGCAGCTTGCTGCAGCTGGCTACAGCTAGCTCCAGCTAGCCACAGCTAGCTACATCCGGCTGCAGATAGCTGCAGCCAGCTGTAGATATCTAGAGCGGGACACAGCTAGCTGCAGCCATCTACAGCTAGTTACAGCAAGCTACAGCTAGCTACAGCTAGCTATAGCTACAGCTAGCTACGGTTAGCTCCAGCTAGCTACAGCTAGCTACAGCTAGCTACAGCTAGCTACAGATAGCTACAGCTAGCTACAGCTAGTTGCAGCTACGGCTAGCTACAGCTAGTTTTAGCTACAGCTAGCTACAGCTAGCTACAACTAGCTACAGCTGGCTACAACTAGCTACAGCTAGTTACAGCTAGCTGCAGCTAGCTACAGCTAGCTACAGCTAGCTACAGCTAGCTGCAGCTAGCTACAGCTAGCTACAGCTAGCCAAATGGAAAAAAGGGCAGAAGAGAATGAAGTACTGAGAAAGCAAAATGAGTGAAAGGAAAAAAGAAATTAAAAACAAAAAAGGGATTAACGGAAATTAAAAAGAAATGAATTTTAATTTATTTAAAAACAATTTACAAAAGAATAATTAATTTTATGAAAAATATTTTTAGAAAGAAGAATTTAATTCTGATGAAAATTGATCGTGAGATGTGGCCCTATAGGGTCTAGGGTTTAGAGTTTAGGGTTTAGGGTTTAGGGTTGGGGTTTAGGGTTTAGGGTTTTCTAGCAATTACTACAGGAAAGGTAGGGTTTAGGGTTTAGGGTTTAGGGTTTAGTTCGTTCTAGTTGTTAGATTTGGGATAATGCAAAAAACAAATGAACTGCATAGTAATCCAGACGAAAGCAACAATAAGCAAACCCTAAACCCTAAACCCTAAACCCTAAACCCTAATCCCTTGGCAATAAGTAAATAAATGAATAAATAAATAAAAGGCTTTTCGCTTTAATGGATGGGCTGGTTCTTCTGGCTACTTGCTGAGCCTACTCGCCACAGATTCCGTGTAAACCCTAAACCCTAAACCCTAAACCCTAAACCCTAAACCCTTGTACGGAAAGGTCTGCGAATAAGAAAGAATCCTGGGTCTCTAGGGTTTTGAATTAATTGAACTTAAATGGATTTAATTAAAAAAAGAAAAAATCATCAAATTAAAATCAAAAGACAAGAAGGTGTAGATTTCTTCTGAGGTGTCAATACACCCGAGCGAGACTCTCCAAACCCTAAACCCTAAACCCTAAACCCTAAACCCTAAACGCTAAACCCTAGCTAAACTATTACCACAAAGTTGCAAATCAACTAACTCGTTAGGGCTCAAGCTCCAGGGTTTAGGGTTTAGGGTTTAGGGTTTAGGGTTGAGGGTTTAGGGCTAGCGGCGGATCCGGGGCCCCAAGGAACAGGGCCCCCCTCTTCACTTATTGTTTTTAGGGTAATCTTTTTCTTTTAAATTTATTTCTTTTAATTTAATTTAATTTAATTTAAAGTTAATTCAATTTACACAAAACAGCCGGCGCAGAACGCAGCCCAGGGCTGAGCCCCCGAGGGTCTAGGGTTTAGGGTTTAGGGTTTAGGGTTTAGGGTTTGCTGGACTCCACCACAGCGACTCGCTCGGGGTTTATGAACGTGGCGACGAGGCCTCTCAAGGGGGGCCCCAGATCCTGCCGGGGGTTTAGGGTTTAGGGTTTAGGGTTTAGGGTTTAGGGTTTGAGACTCCTGAAGCCGCTTACGGAGCTGGTGCAGCTCTGTCTACAGCTCAAACTATGTGCTTTATGGGGGCTCCTTGGAGCCTAAACCCTAAACCCTAAACCCTAAACCCTAAACCCTAAACCCTAAAGCAGGGGCCCCCAACCAGCAGGGGGCCCCCCTTACACAGGGCGGTTTGAAGAGAAGATTAAAGGCAGGCAAAAATGGGGAACTGCTGCCGACGCAGAAAAGTGTAAGCGAGGGTTTAGGGTTTAGGGTTTAGGGTTTGGGGTTTAGGGTCTAGGGTTTAGGGTTTGGGGTTTAGGGGATAAAGACTCTGGGAGCTGCAGGCTTGTTAACTAAATCTTGACCTTGCTTCTTGGCTCTACAAACCCTGCTCCCGCTTTGAAATCTG
>NW_013651670.1:0-1636 GCF_000499385.1 Eimeria necatrix | reverse complement strand
GTTTAGGGTTTAGGGTTTAGGGTTTAGGGTTTAGGGTTTAGGGTTTAGGGTTTAGGGTTTAGGGTTAGGGCCTTGTGTTTGCAGCAACTCGGATGATGAGTGGACCGTCTACCTGAACTCGCAGCAGACTCAGGAGAGCTGCAGCAATGAAGTGGTAAACCCTAAACCCTAAACCCTAAACCCTAAACCCTAAACCCTAAACCGCGGACGCTAAACCCTAGCTTTTGTTTCTCCAAGAGTTTCGCGCCTACGGCATTTATCTCCTCTGCAGCTGCACGAGTCTCCCCACTCACCGTACAGGGTTTCCAGTTCAGGGTTTAGGGTTTAGGGTTTAGGGTTTAGGGTTTAGGGTTTAGGGTTTGTGGTTTAGGTGACTTCCAAGTACACTTTGTGGAACTTCGTGCCCAAAAATTTGTGGGAGCAATTTCAGAAAACTTCAAATGTTTATTTCATTGTCATTTGCGCGCTGCAGTGCATTCCAGCCGTAAACCCTAAACCCTAAACCCTAAACCCTAAACCCTAAACCCTAAACCCTAAACCCTAAACCCTAAGCCTTGGGCGGCAGCCCTCTGCCGCTTTTTAGCGAAGAATGAACCCTCGCCCTTCCGCGGAACCGTTCGCCCGCTTAGACCCCAACCCCCAAACGCTAAACCCTAAACCCTAAACCTAAACCCTAAACCCTAAACCCTAAACCCTAATTTGGCGTTTCAGATATCAACTACCAACGGGACTCCAACTTTGGCGCTTCCGCTGGCCATTGTAGTTACAGTCAACGCATGCAAAGATGCTTACGAAGACATTCAAAGACACCAGTCCGACAGACTCGAAAACCACCAGGTAAACCCTAAACCCTAAACCCTAAACCCTAAACGCTAAACCCTAAGCCCTAGGCCGTGAGGCGTGGAGCCCTGCTGCCCGTGAGCCTCAAAGCCCAAACCCTAAACCCTAAACCCTAAACCCTAAACCCTCGTCGCAACGCGTTGTTCCCTGGGCTGTAGCTAGAGCGCGGCGTCGCGAAGCTTCTGGGAGGTTTAGGGTTTAGGGTTTAGGGTTTAGGGTTTAGGGTTTGCGTTGGGAGCAGGTGACGTATTCGTTGCCGCGTAGCGCAGCGGACTCCGCGGAGTTTGCGTTGCGGGAGGCGCGGCAGCAGCAGCAGCAGCAGCAGCAGCAGCAGCAGCAGCAGCAGCAGCAGCAGCAGCAGCAGCAGCAGCTGCTGAAGCTGGGTCTAATTGCCCGCAAATGGCGAGATGTTAAGCTGGGAGATCTGCTAGTTTGCTTCAAGAATGAAGCTTTTGCTGCGGATCTGCTGCTGCTGGGATCGGCCGATCCCAGGGGCCTCGCCTTCATAGAAACCAGCAGCTTAGATGGCGAGACCAACTTAAAGCTGAAGCAAACCCTCCCTTCTCTCAAACCCTTATTTCCTGCTGCACTTCCTCAAACCCTAGCAGCAGCAAAACTCCTCGACGGGAGGCTTTCCACCAAACCCCCTAACAGGGACATCACTGCTTTCGAGGGTTTGCTCTTCCTAAACCCTAAACCCTACTTCCGCGCCTTTTCCGGGCCTCTCAGACCCTCCAGGGGGCCCCCGGGGGGCCCCCCGGGGGGCCCCCAGGGGGGGCCCCCGGGGGGGCCCCCC
>NW_013651669.1:140282-142782 GCF_000499385.1 Eimeria necatrix | reverse complement strand
TCAGATGCAGGTGCAGAATTGCGTTTATATTTTAATTAATTTTCATTTTATTTTAAATTAAAATGTAATTAAATTCATTTAAAAGGGTTTAGGACACAAACAGCTCCGCGGGGGCCCCCGGGGTGCTCGGGGGGCCCCGGGGGGGCCCCCGGGGGCCCCCCGGTGTGGTGTATGTACAGCTGGCTGCGCTGAGGGCTAAACTAAATAAAAGAATTATTTAAATTAATTTATTTATCTCCAAAACACGCATTTAGGGTTTAGGGTTTGCACTCGAGGGTCTAGGGTTTAGGGAAAAACACGAGTGGCACGAAAGAAGCTGCAGCTTCACTTAGGGTTTAGGGTTTAGGGTTTAGGGTTTAGCGGGCCAGAGTTAGTGAGCAGCAACCCCAAAAACGAACAGCAGCAGCAGCTGCTGCTGCACTACACGAGAGTCCCTCTTGAGTATCTATTTTAAAAGCGTTAGCTAGCTACCCAAACCCCCCAGGCCAGCTAGCTAGCTAGCTAGCTAGCTAGCTGGCTAGCTAGCTAGCTAACTGGCTAGCTGGTTGCATGTCGAGCTAAACTCCGAAGCTTTAGCAGCCAGACAGTCCCATTTTCACCCATATAGCGTGCCAGCTAGCTAGCTAGCTGGCTAGCTAGACAGCTGGCTAGCTAGCTAGCTGGCTAGCTTGCTAGCTGGCCACCTAGCTAGCTGGCTAGCTGACTAGCTAGATAGTTAGCTAGCTGTGTTACTTAGAATGCTCCCCACTCCCCTAGCGCTCCAGCTAGCTAGACTACCACAAGGATCTGGCCAGCTAGCCACCCGGCTACCTAGCCAGTTACTCGCTAGCTAGCTAAACACCTGGCTAGCTAGCTAGCTGCCTGACCAGCTGGTTAGATAATTGGTTAGTTAGTGAGCTAGCTAGCTAGCTAGCTAGCTAGCTACTCAGCTAGCTGGCTAGCCAGCGAGCTAGCTGGTTCGCTAGCTAGCTAGCTAGCCAGCCAGCTAGCCAGCTAGCTAGCCAGTTAGCTAGCTAGCCAGCTAGCTAGCCAGCAGCGTAGAGTCGGGCAGCTTTTCCCGCTGCGCAGAGGGGCCTCAGCAGCAGCAAAAGGAATAAAAGCAGCAGCAGCAATTTAATTTCTTTTTTCTTTTCTTTTCAAAAACTCCACAAATAGAAATACAAAGACCAGCAAAGTCCCAAAACAAAAAAGGGGCCCCCAAGAAATGCACAAAGGGCCTCCTGGGGGCCCCCTGGGGGCCCTTTAAGGTCCCTTTGGGGGCCCCCTGGGGGCCCCCTGGAGTCCCCAAAAGGGGCCCCCTGGGGGCCTTCTGGGGCCCCCAAAGGGGCCCCCTGGGGGCCCCCTGGAGTCCCCCAAAGGGGCCCCCTGGGGGACCTCTGGGGCCCCCAAAGGGGCCCCCTGGGGGCCCCCTGGAGAGTCCCTTCAAAACCCTTTCTCTCGGGTCTTGGGGGGCCCCTGGGGGCCCCCCTAGAGATTAATTGGGGGCCCCTGGGTCTGGGGGCCCCCCTAAGAACCCTTTAGGGTTTTGGGGGCCCCTGGGGGCCCCCCCGGGGTCTTGAGGGCCGGTGAGGGGCCCCTCTAGGGGCTACAGCTCCTCTTCCTGCTGCTGCCGCTGCTGCTGCTGCTGCTGCTGCCTTTGCTGCTGCCTTTGCTGCTGCTGCTGCTGCTGCTGCTGCTGCGGAGCAGGGTCAAAACACAGCAGCCTGCCGTTGCTGCTGCTGCTGCTGCTGCTCCCCTGCAGCAGCGTGAGCATCGCCAGCACCGCCGCCAGCAGCAGCAGCAGCAGCAGCAGCAGGAGCAGCAGTAGCAGCAGTAGCAGCAGCAGGACCAGCAGCAGCAGCAGCAAACTTGCTTCTTCTTTGCTGCTGCCGCAGCAGCAGCCTGGCCCTCAAATTTGCCTTTCGGTCGCCCAGAGGAGCAGCAGCAGCTAAAGAGCCTCTTCTGTCTCCGGCTAAATCGCAAATAAAAAATATAAAAAAAAAAATAAAATAATAAATAAATAAATAAATATATAAATAAAAATAAATAAATAATAATTAATTAATTAATTAATTAATTAATAATAAATAAATAAATAATAAATAAATGTAATTAAATTGAGGCAGTGAGAAGCAGCAGCAAAGAAAATGGAAAAGAGCAGCAGCAAAATGACTTAACAGCAAAAACCAAAAAAGGAAAAAGAAAAAAATTAAAATTAAAATAAATTAAATTTAAATTTAATTTATTATTAATTTAAATTGAATTGTTCATAAATTTAAATTCAATTGTTAATTAATCTGGGTTGAACCTTTTGCTAATTAAATTTGAATTTTTAATTAAGTTCGAATCATTAATTAATTAATTAATTAATTAATTAATTAATTGAATTATGAATTAATTGATTAATTTATTACTTAGTTAATTAATTAACTGAATTATTAATTAATTAATTAATTAATTAATTAATTAATTAATTAATTAATTAATTAATTAATTAATTAATTAATTAATTAATTAATTA
>NW_013651669.1:129825-134825 GCF_000499385.1 Eimeria necatrix | reverse complement strand
CAGAAGCCGACGCAGCAGCAGCAGCAGCAGCAGCAGCAGCAGCAACAGCACCGCCACCACTCGCCACCGCCGCATCCCAGCCATCCCCAGCAGCAGCACCGCCACCCCCGCCACCCCCACCATCCGCAGCAGCAGCACCAGCAGCAGCACCAGCAGCAGCAGCAGCAGCAGCAGCAGCAGCAGCAGCAGCAGTTCACCGGGTGGAGCGGGGCGGCGAAGTGACCTGGCACGGGCCTGGGCAGCTGCTGCTGTATCCGCTCTTCGACCTGCGGAGACACCGCGCGGATGTGCGGGCCTTCATCAGCAGCCTCGAAGCAGCAGCAGCAGCAGCACTCCGCAGTCTCTGGCTGCAGCAGCAGCAGCAGCAGCAGCAGCAGCAACAAGGGCAGCAGCGGCAGCAGCAGGCGCAGGGGGCCTCCCTGCTGCTGCCGGCGCAACACGGAGGAAGGCAAGGGCCGCAACAGCCAGGGGGGATCCAGCATGCGGTGCAGCAGCAACCGCAGCAGCAGCAGCAGCAGCAACAGCAGCAGCAGCAGCAGCAGCAGCAGCAGCAGCAGCAGGACGATATGGAGTATTTGTGCGAGCCGGAGCTGCTGCTGCGCAGACACGCGGGGATGCCGGGTGTATGGGCAGGAGGCGCAGCAGCGCCAGCAGCAGCAGGCGCAGCAGCACCAGCAGCAGCAGCAGCAGCAGCAGCAGCAGCAGCAGCAGCAGCAGCAGCAAAAATAGCAGCAGTGGGAGTGCGGCTGCGGCGGTGGGTCAGCTTCCACGGCCTGGCCATTAACATTTCGAACTCCGACAAATATTTCAAATTAATTATTCCTTGCGGCCTCAGAAGCAAAAGGACCACCAACGCCAGGCAGTGGCTGCTGCTGCTGCAGCAGCAGCAGCAACAGCAGCAGCAGCAGCAGCAGCAGCAGCAGCAGCAGCAGCAAGAGGCGCGGCCGAAGCAGCGAGAGACGCCGCTGAAGCAGCAAGACACGCAGCTGCAGCAGCAGGGGCCGAAACAGGAGCCCGAGCAAGGGCAGCAGCAGCAGCAGCAGCAACAGCAGCAGCAGCAGCAACAGCAGCAGCAGCAGCAGCAGCAGCAGCAGCAGCAGCTGGTGGGGGACCCGTTCGACCCTCTGATTTCAGCAGCAGCAAAAAGCCTCATCGAGTCGCTTCGCCTTTCCTTCAACTTCTCCCAAGTCCAAATCGCCAAAGACATGCACACCGCGCTCCAGCTAGCCACAGCTAGCTGCAGCTAGCTAGCTAGCTAGCTAGCTGAAGTTAGCTAGCTAGCTACAGTTAGCTAGCTAGCTAGCTAGCTAGCTAGCTACAGTTAGCTAGCTAGCTAGCTAACTAGCTAGCTAGCTACAGTTAGCTAGCTAGCTACAGTTAGCTAGCTAGCTGGATTTGGCTAGCTAGCTACAGCTAGCTAGCTACAGGTATTTAGCTAGCTACAGTTAGCTAGCTAGATACAGCTAGCTAGCTATAGGTATCTAGCTAGCTACAGGTAGCTAGCTAGCTACGGGTAGCTAGCTTCAGCTAGCTAGCTGCAGCTGGCCACAGCTAGCTGGCTCAAGCTAGCTGGAGCTACCTACGGCCAGCCCTATCTAACTGCAGCTAGCTACAGCTAGCTGGCGACAGCTAGCTAGCTACAGCTAGCTAGCTACAGCTAGCTACTGCTAGCTACTGCTAGCTACAGCTAGCTACTGCTAGCTACTGCTAGCTACAGCTAGCTACAGCTGACCACGGCTAGCTGCAGCTAGCCAAGGCTAGCCACAGCTAGCTACAGCTAGCTACAGCTTGTCAAAGCTAGCTGCCAGCTAGCCACAGCTAGCCACAGCTAGCCGCAGCTAGCCACAGCTAGCCATAGCTAGCCACAGCTAGCCACAGCTAGCCATGGCTAGCTGCTGCCAGCTAGCTGACAAGTTTGCTCAAAGCTAGCTAGCTACAGGTATTTAGCTAGCTACAGTTAGCTAGCTAGATACAGCTAGCTAGCTACAGGTATCTAGCTAGCTACAGGTAGCTAGCTAGCTACGGGTAGCTAGCTTCAGCTAGCTAGCTGCAGCTAGCCACAGCTAGCTGGCTCAAGCTAGCTGGAGCTACCGACGGCCAGCCCTATCTAACTGCAGCTAGCTACAGCTAGCTGGCGACAGCTAGCTAGCTACAGCTAGCTAGCTACAGCTAGCTACTGCTAGCTACTGCTAGCTACAGCTAGCTACTGCTAGCTACTGCTAGCTACAGCTAGCTACAGCTGACCACGGCTAGCTGCAGCTAGCCAAGGCTAGCCACAGCTAGCTACAGCTAGCTACAGCTTGTCAAAGCTAGCTGCCAGCTAGCCACAGCTAGCCACAGCTAGCCGCAGCTAGCCACAGCTAGCCATAGCTAGCCACAGCTAGCCACAGCTAGCCATGGCTAGCTGCTGCCAGCTAGCTGACAAGTTTGCTCATTTTTCGCAACTGAAGGGAGAAGGTGAAATCCTTATTGGGGGTGCCCAGTGTCTAGGGTTTAGGGTTTAGGGTTTAGGGTTTAGGGTTTAGGGTTTAGGGTTTAGGGTTTAGGGTTGGAGCTGCATTTGGCGGACACGCAGGCGCCGCAGGGCCATTTGGAGTTGAAGTGCAGAAAGCGAGAAAAACAAAAAACAAAAATAAATAAATAAATAAATAAATAAATAAATAAATAAATAATAAACAAATAAATAAATAAACAAATAAATAATAAATAAATTAATTAATTATAAAAAATAATAAATAAAATGATTTTAAAATTCATTTGTTTTCTTATTCTGCAGCAACACCCTTTCAGGGCGCCCCCCGGGGGCCCCCCTGGGGGCCCCCCTGGGGGCCCCCCGGGGGCCCCCTGGGGGCCCCCCTGGGAGATTTTGGGTTTTTTGTGCCCTTTTTTGTCTTCTTTATTCACTTTTGTTTCCTGTTTTATTTTTTAATGAATTGTTTTTATTTTGTTTGCTTTTTGCTGCTTCCGAGCCGGCTAAACCCTAAACCCTAAACCCTAAACCCTAAACCCTAGAAATGGGTTTCCTGCGGTCGGCGCTGCGCTACATCTTCATCATAGAAAGGGGGCGGCCCAATGTCAGTCAGTTTAACTCAAATTGAATTAATTTGTTTTTTAAATTGAAATAAAACTTTAAAATAACTCTAATTCGAAGCAGCAGCAGCAGCAGCAGCAGCAGCAGCAGCAGCACAGCAGCGACGGCTGCAGCCGCAGCAGTAGCAACCGCAGCAGCACCAGCAGCAGCAAATGCAGCAGCAACTCCAGCAGCAACAGCAGCAGCAGCGGGAGCGCCAGCAGCAGCTGCTGCAGCACAGCTGCTGCCGCAACAGCAGCAGCGGGAGCAGCAGCAGGAGCAGCAGCGGGAGCAGCACCGACAGCGGAGACAGCAGCAGCAGCAAAAACACCAGCAGCGAATGTAGCAGCAGCTGCGAATAGCAGCAGCAACAGCAGCAGCAACAGCAGCAGCAGCAGCAGTAGAAAGCAGTGTAAAAGTGGACATCATAGAACAGCTGTGGCTGCTGCTGCTGCTGCTGCTTCTACTCACGCTGCTGCTGCTGCTGCTGCTGCTGCAGTTGTGTCTATTTAAGCTGGTGGCGACGCTGCTGCTGCTGCTACTAATTGATCTGCTGCTTCTGCTGCAGCAGCTGCTGCTTCTATTTAAGCTGTTGCTTCTCCTTTCCTGCTGCTGCTGCTGCTGCTGCTTCTATTTAAGCTGCTGCTCCTCTTTTCGTGCTGCTGCTGCTGCTGCTGCTGCTGCTGCTGCTGCTTCTTGTGCTGCTGCTGCTGCTGCTGTTTCTTCTTGTGCTGCTGCTGCTGCTGCTGTTTCTCCTTGTGCTGCTGCTGCTGCTGGTCCTGCTGTTTCTGCTGTTGCTGCTGCTGCTGCTGCTGCTACTGCTGCTGCTGCTGTTTCTTCTTGTGCTGCTGCTGCTGCTGTTTCTCCTTGTGCTGCTGCTGCTGCTGGTCCTGCTGTTTCTGCTGTTGCTGCTGCTCCTGTTGCTGCTGCTGCTGTTGCTGCTGCTCCTGCTGCTGCTGATGTTTATTACTTCATTTGTATTCATTTCTTTGCCCCGCTCCGCAAATCATTTCTTTCGAACATAAATTCTATTTATTTATTTATTTATTATTTATTTATTTATTTATTTATTTATTTATTATTTATTTATTTATTTATTTATTTATTTATTTATTTATTTATTTGTTTATTTGTCTTCAGGTTGGCCGAATGGAAGCGCCTAGGGTTTATCACCGAAGAAGACCTCGCAGACGAAAAGCCAAACCCTAAACCCTAAACCCTAAACCCTAAACCCTAAACCCTAGCCCCTCTGTACCCGACTTTAGCGGCACATAGTGCAAGTAGCCTCCCCCAAAGTAATAAAAGAGAGAGGGGGCCCCTAGGGGCCCCTGGGGGCCCCGGGGGGCCCCGGGGGGCCCCCAAGGGCCCCCAGGGGCCCCTCTAGGCGTTTAGGGGCCGCAGCAGCAGCAGCAGCAGCATTATTAGCAGCAGCAGCAGCAGCAGCAGCATTATTAGCAGCAGCAGCAGCAGCAGCAACATTATTAGCAGCAGCAGCAGCAGCAGCAGTACCAGCAGCATGGTGGTGCAGCCTCTAGTCTACGCGTTTAAACCCAACTGCTGGGGGCCCCTCTAAGGGGGCCCCCCTAAGGGGCCCCTCTCTAAGGGGGCCCCTCTCTAGGGGCCCCTCTAAGGGGCCCCCCCTCTTTAAAGAGGGCCCCCTCTGGGGGCCCCCCTTTTAGGGAGCCTATTTGGGGGCCCCCTTTCTGGAGGGCCCCTCTCTGGGAGCCTTTTCTAGGGGCCCCCCTCTAGGGGGCCCCTTCTAGGGGCCCCTCTATGGGGGCCCCCTTCTAGGGGCCCCCTTCTAGGGTGGGGCCCCCTTCTAGGGGCCCCCTTCTAGGGGCGCCTTTCTGGGGGCCCCCTTCTAGGGGCACCCTTCTAGGGGCCCCCTTCTAGGGGCCCCTTTCTGGGGGCCCCCTTCTAAGGGCCCCCT
>NW_013651669.1:117325-124825 GCF_000499385.1 Eimeria necatrix | reverse complement strand
GCCCCCCGGGGGGCCCCCCGGGGGCCTCGCAAGGTTTGGGCTGCTGCTGCCTTGCTTCCAGTCAATGCCGCTGAGACGCAGCTTTTCTGCACCCAGCAGCAGCAGCAGCAGCAGCAGCAGCAGCAGCAGCAGCAGCAGCAGCAGCGGGGGTGAGACCTCTGAAGCGCCTTCAGTGGCCAGCAGCGAGGACGGCGGGGACCACCCCAGCTCTAGCGACAGCAGCAGCAGCAGCAGCAGCAGCAGCAGCAGCAGCAGCAGCAGCAGCAGCAAAGGGGTGCTGGTGCCGCGGCGGCCCGGCAGGCGGCCGCTGCCGCCGCACGAGACCCGTCGGTACATACACCAGAGAAGTGCGCAGCACATAAAGAAGCACTACATAAGAGTGCCTGCAGACTCTGCTGCTGCTGCTGCTGCTGCTGCTGCAGCAGCAGCAGCAGCAGCAGCGCGGCGCCCGGGGGCCACCGTGGCGGAGCAGGCTGCAGCAGCAGCAGCAGCAACTCCTGCTGCTGCCTTCGCCTGGCCCCCCGGCTGCTACCTGCGGCTGCGGCTCAGCAGCAGCAGAAAAGATGATTTGGCAGAGGCCCTCCGGAGAATAGAAAGGGGCCTCCAGCGCATCAACGCTCTTGCTGCTGCGCAGCAGCACCCAGACCAGCAGCAGCAGCAGCAGCAGCAGCAGCAGCAGCAGCAGCAGCAGCAGCAGCAGGTGCCGGCGTTCGTGGTGTCCGTGGCTTCCTTGCCGACGCAGCGGAAGCTGCTGTGTCTGCTGCGGTCTCCTTTTAAACACAAAGACAGCCGCGAGCAGTATGAGCTGCTGCAGCGCAAAGTGCTGCTGGACGTGCACTGCAGCAGCGAGCTGCTGCAGCACTTGGCCCGCGAGCAGCAGCAGCTCGCGCAGGCTCTCAGCAGCAGCAGCAGCAGCAGCAGCAGCAGCAGCAGCAGCAGCAGCAGCAGCGGCAGCAGCGGGGAGTCGGGCTCTCCTATGAAGTCCGTGCGGCGGCTGCGGTCTTACATCAGGCTCTTCCGCCGCTACTTCCCGCAGCAGCAGCAGCAGCAGCAGCAGCAGCAGCAGCGGCAGCAGCAGCAGCAAGTGCAGCAGCGAGTGGTGCAGCAAGTGCTGCAGCAAGTGCAGCAGCAGCAGGAGAGCGCTGTTCCGCGGGAGAAGGCGTTGGAGGCGGCGGTGCAGCGGGAGCTGCTGCTGCTGCAGCTGCAGCCAGCAGCAGCAGCAGCAGCAGCAGCAAAAGCTGCGCTGCAGCTGCTGCTGCCGCAGCTGCTGACTGTGGGGCTGCCGGACCGCGTAGCAGCAAGGGCCCGCTTTGAGGTGTACGTACACCCCGAGAAGCTCCGCAGCATTTGGCCCCGCATGCAAATGCAGCGCCAGTGGACTTCCAAGTACCTCAAGTACAAACAGGTCAGCTAGCTAGCTAGCTAGCTAGCTAGCTAGCTAGCTAGCTAGCTAGTGGGTAGCTGGCTAGCTAGCTAGCTGGCTGGCTAGCCAGCTAGCAGGATAGCTGGCCAGCTGGCTGGCTGGCTGGCTGGCTGGGTGGCTGGCTGGGTGGCTAGCTAGCTGGCTAGCTAGCTAGCTAGCTGGCTAGCTAGCTAGCTAGCTAGCTAGCTGGCTGGCTAGCTAGCTAGCTAGCTAGCTAGCTAGCTGGCTAGCTGGCTGGCTGGTTGACTAGCTGCTAATTGCATTAAATGAATGAAACTAAATGAATTGCTTTAATTAAATCGAATTAAATTAATAAATTTAATTAAATGAATTAATTAATTTAATTTAATTTAATTTAATTAATTTAATTAATTAAATTAATTTAATTAATTTGATTTCAGGAAAGAATCGAAAAAGAAGAACTTGTCAAAAAACTGCTGAGTCCTTCTTTGGAAGGCCACCGGCTTTTGCGGTGGCCCTCAGAGCCGCGGGTTTTGCTGCTGCTGCAGCTGGGGGAGCTGCGCAAAATGCTGCGCAAGTCCGTCCAAACCCTAAACCCTAAACCCTAAACCCTAAACCCTAAACCCTTCTGCTCCCCAGGGCTCCACAGAGGGACTCGCGAGCTGCGCGCGGGCCTTCGAACGAGCCCGCTGTCACACACACGTATCGAACTGCTGCTGCTGCTGCTGCTGCTGCTGCTGCTGCTGCTGCTGCTGCTGCTCCTGTTGCTGCTGCTGCTGATGTTGCTGCTGCTGCTGCTGCTGCTGCTGCTGCAGGGCAAACATGTATCGGCAGCAGCACCTGGCGCGGCTGCGAAGAGGAGAGCCTCCCTTTGTTCCTAAAGTTAGTGTTTTCGGGGACTTCAAGTTGCCAGAGGGACTCCCAAACCCTAAACCCTAAACCCTAAACCCTAGACTTTCAAGGCTGCTCTGCTGCAGCCTTCTTTTTTATATTTCTTTGTCTTTGAACGCTTTTTTTAAAAAAGGGCGACGGGAAGATGCTGCCTTAGCGTTTAGGGTTTAGGGTTTAGGGTTTAGGGTTTAGGGTTTAGGGTTTAGGGTTTAGGGTTTATTCCCCGAACTGCAAAGTTAAATCCCCTTCAAAGCTTTGCAGCAAAGAAGTCCTTTTTCTTTATCGACAAATAAAAGGCAAAATAAAATAAAATAAAATAAAATAAAATAAATAAAATAAATAAAATGAAATAAAATAAAAAACTAAAAGTATTTTTGCTTTCGTAATGCAGCCAGGCGCTTCGTTTCTTCTCTTTTAGTCGAGACGCGGCGCCCAAAACCCTGGGCTGAGGGTTTAGGGTTTAGGGTTTAGGGTTTAGGGTTTAGGGTTTAGGGTTTAGGGTTTGGAGGAAGGGGTTGGGGCTACAGGGTAAGGATTTAGGACCGAGGGTCCGGGGGCCAGGGTTTAGGGTTTACAGCTCACGTTAAAAGGCCTCGGGTTTAGGGTTTAGGGTTTAGGGTTTAGGGTTTAGAGTTTGGTGTGTGGCAGTCACATTAGGGTTTGGGGTTTGAGGTTTGGGTGGTTTTCGGAGTGGCATGGGTTGTTTCATTGAAGTAAATAAATTATTTTAATTATTTTGATTTTATTTAAATAAATAAATTGATTTTTGATTTATTTCAAACTTTTATTTTCAATTTCGAGGATCTGGGAATCCAGGTGACCCTGAGCGACGCATGAGCGGCCGCTGCTGCTGCGGGCTGTTTGCGAGTTATTGAATTTAAATGACTTAAATTATAATTGCATTTAATATTATTTAAATATTTATTTGTTTTTAACTGAATTTAGTGCTAGAATATGCCCTTAAATGCAGCAGCAGCAGCAGCAGCAGCAACAGCAGCAGCAGCAGCTGCAGCAGCCAGTGCACCGCTCGCGCATGCATCAGGCTCCGGACTCAATTTCTGGGGGTTTTCTCTTTCTGCTTTTTTACCCATCTCGAGGCGCTGTTTTTAATTATTAATTTAAGTATAAAGTAGACTTTGTTGCTGCTGCTGCTGCTGCTGCTGCTGCTGCTGCTGCTGCTGCTCGCAGCGGCTGCTTAAAGCCACTGCAGAGGCCCGGGCCCCGTTGCCTACAAGCAGCAGCAGCAGCAGCGGCTGCAGCAGCAGCAGCGGCCGCTGCTGCTGCTGCTGCTGCTGCTCTTCTTGCTCGGAAATTCTAACTGTGTTACTTGCTGCTGTAACAGAAGACACAAAGCTGCAACAGGCTGTAAACCCTAAACCCTAAACCCTAAACCCTAATCTGTACACCCTCGGAACCAGCCCGCATGCTTAGCAAGAGAAAATAAGGCCGGTACTTGCTGCCAGGCATATATGGCCGAGGCTTTAGGGTTTAGGGTTTAGGGTTTAGGGTTTAGTGTTTAGGGTTTAGGGTTTAAGAGGGGCCCCCTGCTGGATGCCGGCGAGGGGGCCCCCTTCTCTCCGCTGCCAGCCCTGGGGGCTGTTCCTTGACTCTTAGGGTTTAGGGTTTAGGGTTTAGGGTTTGCGGTCTAGAACCAGGGCATATGGCTTAGGGTTTAGGGTTTAGGGTTTAGGGTTTAGGGTTTAGGGTTTAGGGTTTGGGGCGATGAAAGACGTGGACGCTTCTGGCCCCTCGTGTCTCAAGGGGGGTTTGGCTGCTGCTGCTCCCTGCAGCAGCATTCCCAGCTGCTCAGCAGCAGCAGCAGCAGCAACAGCAGCAGCAACAGCAGCAGCAGCAGCAGCAGCAGCAGCAGCAGAAGCAAAAGCAAAACGAATTCGGAAAAAAAATCTTCCCCCAGGCAGCGAAACGGAAACCTTTATTCAAGAGGTGTCTTCAATTAATTTTTATTTTATTTTATTTTATTTTATTTTATTTTATTTTATTTTATTTTATTTTATTTTATTTTATTTTATTTTATTTTATTTATTTCTTTTATCTATTTCCTTTTGTTTGTTTATTTATTTTATTTTGTCTACTGAGCTCGCAAGTGGCCTCTTGCTGCTGAATTTAGTGCCCGCTGCTGCTGCTGCTGCTGCTGCTGCTGCTGCTGCTGCTAGGACTGCTGCTGTAGTTGCTGCTACGCTGGCCGCTGCTGTTCCAGTTGCTGCTGCTGCTGCTGCTCCTGTGGCTGCTGCTGCTGCTGCTGCCGTTTACCTTGTTGCTGCTTTCCTCCTCGTCCTGCCCCAACCGCTTCCCTCGCTGCTGCTGCTGCTGCTGCTGCTGCTGCTGCTGCTGCTGCTGCTGCAGCTGAAGTACGGGCGCTTGGGGTGGCGCTCTGTGGAGCTGCGGCCGTCGGAAGCAGCACTGGGAGCAGCAGCAGCAGCAGCAGGAGCCTTCAGAAGCACGGGGCAGCCGCTGCTGCTGCAGCTGCAGCGGCCGCCTTCTCCCCTTCGCTTCTGCACTCCTTTGCGAAGTCCTGACTGGGAGTTCACTTTTGCTGCTGCTGCTGCAGCAGCAGACACGCAGCAGCTCAGCCACGTGGCTGCCAGGGCCCACAAAAAGCACAAAGACCAAACCCAGCAGCAGCAGCAGCAGCAGCAGCAGCAGCAGCAGCAGCAGCAGCAGCAGCAGCAGCAGCAGGGGGAGAGCTGCGAAGATGATCTCCAGGGAGAGCCCCCATTAACTTACTTGAGAAAGATTAGATGGTATGCTGCTGCAGCTGCTCTTGCTGCTGCTGCATCTCCTGCCGCTGCTGCTGCAGCTAGTGCTCCCGCTGCTGCCGCTGCTGCTGCTGCAGCTGCTGAAGCCCCTGCTGCTGTTGCTGCTTTCGCTGTTGCCACTGCAGCAACAGCGGCAGCACACTCTGCTGCTGCTGCTGCTGCTGCTGCTGCTGCTTACTGCTCCGCCACCGCTGCCTACTGCCGTCGCTGCCCTCACCCCCACCTCCCCCTGCTGCTGCTGCTGCTGCTGCTGCTGCTGCTGCTGCTGCTGCTGCTGCAGGATGGCGCGAAGCGCCTGCATGCCAGCCCACGGGCTGCGGTCTCTGAACTTCCGGCAGCAAGACTGGCAGCTGCTTGCTGCTGCTGCTGCTCGAGAGGGAGACGGAGAAGCAGCAGCAGCACAAAACTACTGCTTGGGCCTTTTGTATGAAAAGAAGCAGCAGCTAGCAGCAGCACTGCAGCAGCACCAGCGCTTCCTAGAAGCAGCACA
The DNA here is from genome assembly GCF_000499385.1 of Eimeria necatrix. Lineage (NCBI taxonomy): Eukaryota > Apicomplexa > Conoidasida > Eucoccidiorida > Eimeriidae > Eimeria > Eimeria necatrix. The sequence continues at coordinate 119,283 of NW_013651669.1, read as the reverse complement.
GGCCCTGCAGGACAAACGCATGCAGGCCCTCGCCCACAACGCGTAAACCCTAAACCCTAAACCCTAAACCCTAAACCCTAAACCCTAAACCCTAAACCCTACACCTTACACCCTAAACCCTAAACCCTAAATTCTAAACCCTAAACCCTAAAACACTTATTAGGTTCCTTGCACCAGGGCCTGCTGCTGAGCAAACTGTGTGGGGGCTGCGGCTAGGGGAAGGGCTGCTGCTGCTGCTGCTGCGTATACTTTTGCTGCTGCTGCTGCTGCTGCTGCGTATACTTTTGCTGCTGCTGCTTCTATTGCGCTTGCTGCTGATGCTTGTTTTGCTGCTGCTGCTGCTGGAGCTCCTAGACCTGCGGCTGTTTGGCTGCGCTGCTTGCTACTGCTGGCAGCAGCAAACTTCTGTAGCAAGATCAATTGTTGCAGCAGCTGCTGCAGCGGCTGCTGCTGCTGCTGCTGCTGCTGCTGCTGCTGCTGCTGCTGCTGCTCCTGTGTTCAGCAAGGGAGTTGTGCTTGCTGCACTAGACAGGCTCGAGGAAGCCCTGCAGGAGCATTTGCTGCAGCTGGAGCTGTCTGATGAGGCAGGTATACAGACCTACGCAATAGTTTTGCTGCTGCTGCTGCAGCTGCTGCTGCTGCTGCTGCTGCTGCTGCTGTTGCTGCTGCTTCTCATAACCTTGATGCTCTGGCGCACGCGCCGTCTTCTCGCTGCTGCTGGACGCCCTGCTGCTGCTCCTTTGCTGCAGCTGCTCCACTGCTGCTGCTGCTGCTGCTGTTGCTGCTGCTTTTGTTTTGCTGTACGTTTAGGCCAACTTATCGCCCACATGAATCTGGGCATTTTGCTGCACCGAATGGGTAAAGCGCTGCCCCCGTCGCTGCTGCTGCTACTGCTGCTGCTGCTGCTGCTGCTGCTGCTGCTGCTGCGGCTACTGCTGCTACTGCTGGTTTGCACGCTGCTGCTGCTGCTGCTGCTGCTGCTGCTGCAGGCCGCGACGAGGAAGCGCGAGTGCACTTGTCAGCAGCAGCAGATCTCGGGGTGGCTTTGAACGACCCTTTGGGCCATTCCCTTGCGCTGGGCAATTTGTCGCTCTGCGGAGAGCCCTCAGGGTAGCAGCAGCAGCAGCAGCAGCAGCAGCAGCAGCAGCAGCAGCAGCAAGTGTAGGGGAGGAAGCAGCAGCCAAGGCACCCAGTGCAGAGGCAGAGAGCAGAAGCAGCAGCAGCAGCAGCAGCGCACGTACATGAGACAGTAGCAGCAACAAAATCAGATGCAGAAAGCAGCAGCAGCAGCAGCAGCAGCAGCAGCAGCATCGCTCTTCTTGAGGCGAACACTGATGCCTCTGCGAGAGTCACTGCCTGTGCTGCTGCTGCTGCTGCTGCTGCTGCTGCTGCTCCCTCCCCTTCCCGGCCGTCTTCTCCCCGCTGCTCCTGCCGCTGACCCTGCTGCTGCTGCTGCTGCTGCTGCTGCTGCAGGGACGTGGAGAAGTCGAAGCTGCTGCTGGAGCAGCACTTGCTGCGGGTTAATGAGGAAATCTGCAGACTTGCTGCTCACCGGCTGCCAGCAGCACCACTCTCAGACGCAAGAGCTGTGCTGCAGCAAGACACCAAAGAAAGCAGAAGCCGCAAGCTGCACCTCCACCTGCAGCAGCAGCAGCAGCAGCAGCAGCAGCAGCAGGAGCAGCAGGAGGGGGGAGCGGAGAAAGAGGAGGAGCGGCAGCAGCAGCAGCGCCAAAAAATGCAGGAAGAACATGGAAAGGAGGTGCAGCAGCAGCAGCAGCAGCAGCAGTGGAAGCAGCAGCAAGGGGGCAGAACACTCACCTTCAGAGACCAAACACAACAATTTGAAAGTAGCAGCAGCAGCAGCAACAGCAGCAGCAGCAGCAGCAGCAGCAGCAGCTACTCTAGAAGCAGTGTCACCATGTCTCCCTCCGCTGACGTGTACGTACACCCTCGCGACA
>NW_013651669.1:106483-114725 GCF_000499385.1 Eimeria necatrix | reverse complement strand
TAAAATAAATTTCAAAATAAACTTCAAAATAAATTTCAAAGATGGAAATGAAGAAAGTTTGAGTTTAGAACGACGAGAGCGAAAAAGTCTCCTTGGCGTTTTGATTTCCATTTAAATAAATATTTATTTTTTTATTTATTTATTTAATTAATTAATTTATTTATTATTTCTAATTGTAATATATTATTCATTTAAACAAATTATTTATTATTTATTTATTTATTTATTTATTTATTTATTATTTATTATTAATTGCAATAAATTGTTCATTTAAATTAAACTTCAAATAAATTCAACTCTGAAAAAACATTTCCGCGAAATTAAAAATCGCAAAAACAAAAACTCCGCCAACTTCTTCAACAGCCAAACACCGCCACTTAAAACCCTTTCAAAACCCTCAAACCCTCAAAACCCTCAAAACCCTTTCAAAACCCTCAAAACCCTCAAAACCCTCAAAACCCTTTCAAAACCCTCAAAACCCTCAAAACCCTTTCAAAACCCTTCCAAAACTCTCAAAACCCTTTCAAAACCCTCAAAACCCTTTCAAAACCCTCAAAACCCTTTCGAAACCCTCGAAAGCCTTTCAAAAACCTCAAAACCCTTTCAAAACCCTCAAAACCCTCAAAACCTCCCCAAAACCCTCAAAACCTCCCCAAAACCCTCAAAACCTCCCCAAAACCCTCAAAACCCTCTCAAAACTCTCAAAACCTCCGAAAACCCTAAAAACCTCCCCGAAACCCTAAAAACCTCCCCGAAACCCTAAAAACCTCCCCTAAACCCTCAGAACCTCCCCAAAACCCTAAAACCCTCCCCAAAACCCTCCAAACCTCCCCAAAACCCTAAAACCCTCCCGAAACCCCCAAACCCCGACCCACCGGACGTGGACCACCTTGTTGATCTGGTCCACCTTGGCGTCGACCAGCCCGTGACCAATGGCCTGGACCACCAACTCCTCGGCCTTGGCCTCGGAAAGGCGCGAAGACTCGCTGAGTTGTTTGAAGGAAAAGTTGCGGCGGCGCTGCAGCGCGGAGGCCACCCACAGCAGCTGCAGCTTGGACGCTGCAGCCTCCCGCTGCAGCCCTGCACACAAACCCTAAACCCTAAACCCTAAACCCTAAACCCTAAACCCTAAACCCTAAACCCTAATCCCTAAAAACCCTTAACCCTAAGGCGTAAACGCAAAACTGTATCTTCTGAATCACAATCTGCTAAGACGTCGAAGTTAAAACATGAACTGACAAACGTATTCATTGCTGTACGAATTAAGTGCATTTGTTGTTCCTTTGAATAGTAAAAAAGATATATAACGCAGCGTAACCCGCAAATCTGAAAAAACTGTCGACTGTTGTCACCGTTCAGCATGTACAGAAGTGACGTGGCTTCTGACCGTAAAGGGCACTTACTCACTGCATAGATAACAGCGTGAGGATCCCTGCTCACTGCTTTTGTTCTCACTTGCGGAGTATAAATGGGAAACATAAAAGTTCCTGAAGTGTGGCCAGCTTAGCTGATCAGCATATGACACCTGCAAGATAGGGTTCAATCGGCAATCGCACGACAGTTTTACAAACTTCGCTTCCAACTGTGTCCTTTTTGACAAAAAGTTGGAATTAAAGAATCCATAACCGTACCAACTATGGGCAACGCAGCGAAATTTTGGAAGCACGATGAAGTGCTCCGTAACAGTCAGCGCACCGGCCTACTGTACTTTTCTGAGCATGGGCTATGCTGCAAGGTGAAGCCATAAACTGCCGTCACAGGAGCAAGACAGTCATGCACAAACAAAGCTCTTTGACTCACAGGTCACCGCATAGAAAACTAATTTCTCCCTGAGCTCCGCGGTAGCGCCATCAGTAGCAGCGTGCTTGGGTAGCTACAAAGCTTACTTGGTTGTGGCAAGCTAATCGCCAGCCTACCCAGTGTAGCAGAATCCATAGTGACGAAGATTAAACCCTTGATTCACATCTCTGGCAAAACGAGAATTTCCAGTTACTAGCTAGCAGAGGAACATAGCCGACTGAATGGTCTTCGGCGCTACCTAGGCAACTAACAAACTCACGACGACAGAAGAGCTGAAAGTCTCTGCAAGGGGCGCTGAACGATGTATGAAGAGGAAACGGAAGAAACCGGAAACAACAGAGATTTAGTAGAAGGAAGACGTTTGCGGAGTGCTGCTCCGAAACAACAAGGTTAGGAAATTGAACGACCGCTTGTAAAGGTCAGACGCACCCCCTACAGATCCAAATGCCGTGGCGTGTACTTCACTTCGCACACTGAATTAGTTTCTATCGACAAAGCTCATCTGCGCCTTTTATGCACCCTCACCAGCAGCAAGGGTGCGCCCACTAGTTAGAACGGATGACTGATCATAGATTGGGTTCTGGCGTACAAACATGACGTAAATCTTTAACAAGTCACATGAACTGCGCAGTGAAACCCCTAGTAATTGCTCTAAGCATGTCCTTTACTTGCCCAATCTTCAGATGCAATACAATCGAGCAGTGCAAACTTGACGAAATGATAACAAAATGAGCAGCAAACAACCCACTCCACAAACAGCGCTTGCAACACTTTATATTGGTTCTACTGCTCTTGTCGAATACGAGCGAAATTTTTATTAACCGTGTAGAAAAGATTTGCACAGCATGAGAATTGTGACACTCCACTGGCGCTGAACCGCTTCTCCCATTGGTGCAGGGAGCTTTTACTAAGCTCTCTACAAATGCACAGTACAAAGATGACGCTTGATGAACCATTAGCTTTGGAAGCGCCACTGTTATACGAAAAATGACCATTTCTTATTGAAACGCTCTCATAGTCAGCTGATACGTCTTCTTCTAAATGCTGAGTTAGTGGCACGCTCATCAGTAGGGACAAGCAGAAGTTCATCCCTCCACAAACTCAAAAATGTGAATTGTTCCAAACCAAGACAGAATTTGTTGAGCAACTGTATTGCAGGATGCACTTGCTGGGGAAGGTATTCTGTTCCTTTACTTCGCACTGTCGAGACGGCGTTTGCAATCACACTTTTACGTCAACTATCGGACAAGTAGTAAGTGAAGCTCATGCGCAAGAGAGAATCGCCTCTGTTGGAAAAAGTGCACTGCTTATGGTGCTCACCACATGCGAAATAGTTATAATCAGAACTAGTGCCAGTCTCATCAAGCATGCGGAATGCCATCTGAAAGCTTCGGCGCCGTTGATTTCAGTAGGGCGTCAGGGTCAGCCTTGTGCTAATAGTCGATGCATAATAGCATATATGCTTAGCTTATAGCCAGAAAATATTGTAACCGCCAGGACAACTCAGAACGCGAAGCCTATTATGTAACTGTGAAGGTGAAGAAGCAATACCTTCTTGTAATGTGCCCTAAATAGGGGACAAAGATCAGCAGCCCCACAGGGCATGCGAGCAACTGAGGTCTTCTTAAAACCTGAAGGCACGAAAGCGCCACCTGCTTGTCAGAAACCTGCGCGTTCAAGCTGCAAAAATGATTCGTAACGCATCAAGACTCCATGTGGTCCCCAATCTAATAACCGCACAGATACCAAGCTTCCATCCATAGCTTTGCCCGAAATACCGATAACACACCTCCATTGGTCAGTGTGTAAAAGCAGCCCTAGAGGCTTGCTAAGGATCTAATGTTTCGAGCGTAACTTTGGTACCTGTTACAATTTTTATTAGTAGAGTTCGGTAAAGCGAAACTCCGTAGACCCCTCACGTCGACCCTTTATCACAACAGGCCTGCATTGACATTTTCAACCTAGTTACGAGAAAACGTTTGATTCCTGTCCGACTGTTCCGTGCTTCTCAAGACGGCACTCTAGCACGGTGAAGAGGGTGTATTCATGCTAGCGAGCTATGGGTTAACATTCTGGTCACCTGTGCTTTTCAGCGTCTCACATTCTAAACGTGCCCAAACACGCAGTCGAGCCTGTTACACAAACTGCAAAGGCAACAGTGCTGCTGAGACCAAGTGCATCAGCTCTACGTCTGTACTGAAACTATATGCCTTTCCGCGCCTTGTGCTTCTCGTTAACACCTGCGCTCGTGTTGTTTGAAAGGAACAGTGACACAAGTTCGGAAGCCACGTTTCTGCAAATTGTGCTCTGGTAAAGCTTCGAAGCAAATTGTGAGAGATGTTTCGGCCTGTTCATCTTATTTTGTCAAATTAGCATCCCAACAAATTGCCGACTTTCCAGATTCGCATGCAGCAGGTGACGCTGGCAGTCGCGTTGACGTCATGTGACTTGTGAAGAATGCTGCTGCTCCCGAGGCTTTAACAGCTGCCATAGAGGCAAGCAGCTTGACATGCTACATCTCATTCGTCCAGCCATTCAAGCTTGCTATGACCTTACTGGTGCTTTCATGGGGATGGCAGCTTGAAGAAGCTAAGATCTGGTACTGCTGCATCTGGGGGGCTGGTCCCGGTGCCTGCCAGTGCAGCGGCAGCAGCAGCAGCAGCAGTTAACTCGGGGCTCTGTCGCACCAAAGATTGACTGATACAACTGTATTCATTTCTGGGTTCCACACTGGGAACTGTGCAAGAGAAGCACGGCTCGCGCTGCAATTGATGAGCATTGTTGTGCTTGTTAACTAGCTTGAATACATTTGAAAGAGCATGTGTACTGCGAAAGCATTAGGCACTAATCGGATTGGCATTCACGCACTAGAATGAACTGCGATTCCTGCGCTAATACCCGTAAATTGCCAATAGCACTGAGCACATGGAGACAGCTGGCGACTCCTCAAAGATGTTAGGAACAAGAGAGTAAATCTGTACTTGTACAATCCATTTCCCATGATGGCCTTGTTAGACTGGAACCCAGTGCAAATGCTGTTATTTATTCCAACAAGCTGTCTCAATGTAAGAGCGTTCACGTCTGACGAATGCTGCGGCAGTTTTGTGTCTGCACTCACATACACGGACAATCAGGTTGGAGAAGTGATGAACCAAGCACAGATGGAAGGGATACAACATACGACATATACATACGTAGATATTGCAACGAAACAAAAGGTCTTCATTGTATGCAAGCCACCCAATTCATACTCAGTCTATTTTGCGGAAAGTTTGCCGCGGATGCATGTCACTGACTGGTAGCTGCAGAGATTCATGCAGTGTTGGTCCTAACAGCATATCCTGACGCTGTCAAAAGACTCATTTGCTGCCACTCAAAAACCAAGACCACCCATTCGAAAGCTGATGCCTGAACGCGGCAAAGCTAATGCTGACTTTTGTGCTGCAAGGATAGATAAATCAAAATGGCCATGACTGCAAGAGCAGAAACGACTAGTGACACCACACCATACGAGAACTACACCTACAACATATGTGATGGCAATCAGCGCTCATACTCATGGCTCCTGCATATCTTCCGCTTCTCCACACGCGTCTGCTCTCTATGTTTGTGCAATTTAATAGTTCATGCGCGTTGCTTTTCGTGAAGCTCACTACCTTTGTCACCGCATTAAACCACACCACACGTGGCATGCGGCATGCAGAGATGGCACAGTGAAGGCGGTTTAGCACTGAAAAAGACAAATTATTCAGGCGCCGTGGTTGAACCGAATTCAAAAAATAGCGACAAAGCCACAAATGCATTGCGAAACTCTGGGCGCTCAAGCATCTATATCCAGCTCACTAGAGGAGGTTCAAAGCACTGTCGTCACTCTTGCAGACTTAACGGCTATTGGAGAGAGAAATCAGGCTAATGTTATCACCAAGGAACAACTATTATTTCTTTTCGGGAAGTTCTCACGATTAGCTGGCATTATTTTTCGTAAATACGAAACTGCAATCATAAATCTCACCAGGATCCAGCAAGAATTGATTCGCCGAGTGGAAAGCTGCGTGAGTGACAAAGGATGAGTATAAAACCGAGGAAATAAAAGTTTCCGAACATTAGCACAGCGTGCTTAGCATCCTGGTAAAGGCTGCCTGCACGTTCACTAACACTGCTGCAAGGGAGCGCACTTTCACTTCATAAATGAAAGAGCAAAGGCAGCCAACATTTAAGAGAGAGAACTGGTTTCATTCACCAGGTGAAAGACTTCACCGCAAAAGCAAAGCGCCCGATAGTAACGGCCGCCAAGCGCCTAGCCATCACGGGAATTATTATTCCAATCCACATACATTAACTGCCAGCGCATGCGCCTCAGCAATGTACTAGCCGATGGGCGATGGGCTCAACGGCTTAGATATGACCAAAGAAGTTTATAATCGCCAGCACAAAATAAATGCTATTAGCGAATTTTTTCGGTGACAAGGTAGCACCATGTCTAAACGTGATATGGACAGAGAACGAAATGCAGCAAAAGCACAGGGAATGCCAGCGCCCAACACTCACTAAAAACCAGATTCAGAGACGTTAACCCTTTTGGAGAAAATCCTGCGACTGAACCGCGAAAAAGAAACAAAACGATATTGCATAAAGCTGTGTGGTGGTCGTTAATCTAACTAAACGCACAAATTCCACTTTGCTTCCTAGAGTTTCATCCCAGATCTCGATAATAGATCTGCATTGGTGAAGATGTGAAAGCAGCATAAGGGACTCTCTAATACTCGAATACTATCAGCAAGACAACAGCGTACATTTTTATGGGCGAGTTTGGTTTACGAAGCCCAACTGTCCCGTCATGTGGACGCTTTGTCACTAACAAGCCTGTATTTAAGTCTTCTGTGTGCTCGTGGACAACCGATCGATTCCTGTGATATTGCAAAGCGGTTCTCAGGAAAACGTCTTAGCCAGGAAAGATGGAGCATTCATGTTCGTAACTCGATGCAGATGCCTCTGTCAACATATGCCTGTGTTGATGACTACAGCATAGGAATGAATAAACAATAGATCCCTTTGTGTCAGCCGAGACTTTTCTTTGCTCAAGCATACTGCCTGCGTTTTCCCCACGACTTCTAATACACTGAGTGCGACTAACAGCTGAGATCCAACAATTCGGGCCTACACTGTGAAGGAATGGAGCGCTTGCGTGTTCTTAGCATCACGGTACAAAGCAAAAGAAGAAGGCGGCTTGTCACGTGCTGCCTTATGCCGTATGCTTGTCATTTGTGCTTAAATAAGGCTTTTGAACACAGTAGCAGAAACTGTATCGATCGAATCTGCCATACTGAGCCAGTGCATGCATTTCAATTGGGAGGTAGGTAGCGAAATGGCACAAAAAAGATTGAAGTATGTGACTGGTACGACGGTAGTCTCATAATAGATGTTATAGCACTTCTGCAGCAGCCAACATCATGTTTCTACATTCTCAGCCCACACCAGACGAATATTTGGTTTTCAGTCATTAACTGCAACGGGCCGGACAGCTCCGCAGGTTCTAAGTTACTTCAAAGGGCGTAACCCCAACAATATCGTCCGCGGCACTTACTGCAAAAGTCCATGATTTTGTCAGTTCTGAATTGCTCGTTTCCCCTTCGCGAATCAGCAATATCCTTTTTTTTAAAAACACGTAGCAAGACCAGTGACGAAGCAAGAATTTCCAATACATACCAGAGCAGTCATCTAGCAGCAACGGTGTCCACATACCTTCTATAGTTGGCGGAGACCGCTAGCATGGCCATAAGCACCATGACAAAAGGTCTCGACGTCTAGTGGCAGTAACAAAACGCTGGAGTTCGGCCCGTATGGCTCTGACTGGAAAACGGAGCATAGTAGCTGCATGGTACGGATGCATGCGCGTTCTGGAGTATGCCGAACGTGCAGCAATACGCGCGAGACAATTTCCGTGGAAGCAGCCAATTTTTAAACCAATTACAAGCTAAATCAGGCTGCCAGCTTTCGCTCACAGCGTTGACAAAGGGCCAAAGGACCAGCGCCCAAGGCCTTGTTCTATTTGCCGACAGTTGCCTCTTCCAAATGCAGCACAAATGTTCAATGAGCCTCACTGAGCTTAATGCGAATTGTAGGACGCCCTCAAGGACTCAGCCTGATTGTGAATGCACAAAAACATTTCCTGCAATTTCATTATTCTACAGAAGGGCTGTTCAGTCTTCTGGTGTGCAACCATAAACTCATGGTGATCAAGATTCTTCAGCTTCTTTTTGCATGTTTGCGCTTGCGTATTCTTGGCATCCAGATACGTCGCAAGACAACAAAAGGGCAGCTTGCCACGTGATGCCGATATGCCTTGTGCTTGTCATTTGTGCTTAAATAAGGCTCTTGAGCACAGCCTGATTGTGAATGCACAAAAACATTTCCTGCAATTTCATTATTCTACAGAAGGGCT
>NW_013651669.1:89230-106383 GCF_000499385.1 Eimeria necatrix | reverse complement strand
ACCCCCAGGCTTGAGGGTTTCGACTTGCTGCTGCTGCAGCTGCTGCTGCTGAGGGTACTCCCCACAGCAGCAGCCGCAAACCCTGTGGGTTTTTTCGCTGCTTCTTGAAGCCACAAAGTCTAGGGTTTAGGGTTTAGGGTTTAGGGTTTAGGGTTTGAGACCCACGCCGTGCTCTTGGCTGTTTTGTTTTATCTCTGTTTCTATCTGATTTCCCAGGCCCTAAACCCTAAACCCTAAACCCTAAACCCTAAACCCTAAACCCTAAACCCTAAACCCTAAACCCTAAACCCTAAACCCTAAACCCTAAACCCTAAAGAAACCGAACTCAGAAGCCAATGAGAGACTCCTCAGCAGCGCGTGTCCGCTCGTAGCTGCTGCAGTCGCTGCTGCACCAGCCTTTGCTGCTGCTGCTTTTGCTGCTGCTGCTGCTGCTGCTGTTGCTGCTGCTGCTGCTCGTCCCACGGCTTTTCATCAAAGCTCTTTGGGCCGTGCTGCTTCTCTAGGAAAGCCCACAGCTGATATTTTACTTGCTGCTGCCGCTGCTGCTGCTGCTGCAGATGCTGCTGCTGCTGCTGCTGCTGCTCGCCGTGCTGCTGCTGCGGACAGGCCAAGACTATCAAAGCCAGTAGTAGGCTGCTTGAACATTGTTGGTCTACTCCATTGCTGCTGCTGCTGTTCTCGCTGCTGCTGCGGTTCTCGCTGCTGCTGCTGTTGTCGCTGCTGCTGCCATTTCCTTCTAAAGTATGGTGGCGGCGCTGCAGTTCAGAAGCAGCAGCAGCAGCAGCAGCAGCAGCAGCACACCTTTTTCAAGCAAGGTGTCAGCTGCTGCGGCTCAGAGGCTACTCCTGTGGCTGCTTTCAGTGTTGCAGCACTGCTGCTGCTGCTGCTGCTGTTGCTGCTGCTGCTGTTGCTGCTGCTGCTGTTGCTCCCGCATGTCTAGTGCAGCACCGGCGGTTGGAGGTTGCTGGCCTATAAAGAAAGTTGAATGGCATACTGGGCCAGCAGATCTTTGCTGCTGCTGTTGCTGCTGCTGCTGCTGCTGCTGCTGGTTCAACCACTGGGTATGGGGGCCCCAAGGGCAGCTGGGGCCCCCCTGTTGCATGTTGCTGCAGCAGTTGCTGCAGCTTTTTTGCCTTGAAAAAGGCAAGAATAAAATAGTTCTTTGAAGGAAATGAAGCTAAAGAAAGCAGCAGCAGCAGCTGCTGCTGCTGCTGCTGCTGCTGCTGCTGCTGCTGCCGATGGTCCACAGGGGCCCCCTGGTGGTGAGGCTCTTACACAAATGGCCGCAGCAGAGGCAGCAGCTGCTGCAGCACTATTTCCATTAGTTTAAAGACTGCTAAATTCAAACTTTAAGTTTTTTCAAACCCTAAACCCTAAACCCTAAACCCTAAACCCTAGACCTGCGCCCACAGGCTCCTTGCGGCGACCTCATCAAGCCGCTGGTGCCTGCGGCCCACTGGCCAGCAGCAGCTCGGTTAGCAGCAGCATTGAAAATTTTAAGTTTCTTTAACAGCAGCAAATTAATTCTGCTGCTGCTGCTCAGCAGCAGCAGCACAAGTAGCCGGCAGCAGCAGCAGCCGCAGCAGCAGCTGCTGCTGCCTCACAGCAGCAACGACCGCAGCAGCAGCAGCAGCAGCAGCATTGAGGGGCTTTAGCCAGCCATGCAGATCAGGCGAAGCAGCAGCTCCTCCCCAGAGGCGGCGGCCAAATTCTGAGCAGCAGCAGCAGCAGCAACAACAACAGCAGCACAAATGTCCACGAATGGCTTGCAGCTGCAGCGGCGATGTCTGCTGCTGCTGCTGCTTTCGCTGCTGCTGCTGCTGCTGCTGCCCAGCCGCACCCTAGCGGCGCGCTCGCGAGCGGCGCGTTCGTCTGCTGCAGCTCGGCGCAGAGCAGCAGCCGCAGCAGCAGCAGCAGCAGCAGCAGCAAAAGAACCAGTTCCACTCTACGATGAGGACATGCTTCCTGCTGCAGTGCAGGGCTTCCTGCAGCAGGACAGCAGCAGCAGCAGCAGCAGCAGCGCAGTGCAGCTAGTTGCTGCTGTTGGCAGCAACAGTGCAGCAACGCAGCACGGAGTCTCAGCCCTTATGTATGCAGAACTGAACCACCGGCTGCAGCGCATGCAGCGTGCGCAGCAGCTGCAGCAGCCCCACAGGCGGCGGCAGCAGCAGCAGCAGCAGCAGCAGGACTATGGTGGCGGGGCAGCAGCAGCAATCAAAAAGCTGCAGAGCGCAATGGCCCGGCTCTCCATGCTCCAGCAGCAGCAGCAGCTTCAGCAGCTGCAGCAGCAGCAGCAAGAGGAAGACAACCAGAGCCATGCAAGTGAGAGCGACACTGCAACAAACCAGCAGCAACAGGAGCAGCAGCAGCAGCAGCAGCAGCAGCAGCAGAGGCTTGTGTTTCTGCGCCAGTATTTATCGAACATAGCTACACTGAAGTCGCTGCAGTTTGCGAGCTCGCAGCAGCAGCAGCAGCAGCAGCAGCAGCAAGAAGGCAGCTCAAGTTCGAGCGGGGTTTATCAGAAGCACACGCACTTCCCGGGCATCCGCGCAGCGCGAGCTGCCAGCAGCAGCAGCAGCAGCAGCAGCAGCAGCAGCAGCAGCAGCAGCAAAGTGGCCGGGCTGCCCGCTGTGCGCACAAGAAGAGATGTGGGGGCCGCTTTAACTCAAGCAGCTCTTAGTGCTTCTTTTGGGCAGACGCGGTGGCGGCGGCAGCTGCAGCTGCTGCGCAAGCGGGACAGCAGCAGCAGCAGCAGCAGCAGCAGCACGCAGGGCTACATCCTCGCGGACTCCTGCATCGCCGTCGACTTCCGGAGAGCTGTCAGAAGAGCTGCTGCTGCTGCTGCTGCTGCTGCTGCAGCGGAGCGCGGCGCTGCAGAGGCTGCGGAGCAGCAGGCCAGCGACGCCGCGGGCGACTCCGCAGCAGCAGCAGCAGCAGCAGCAGCAGCAGCAGCAGCAGCAGCAGCACATGCACCCAGCGGGAGATATGATGCAGCAAACAACAGCTGCAGCTGCCCCTCCCGCTGGAAGCCTTGCTCTCGAGATGAGGCCCTGAGCAGCTCTTATGGCTGGAGGCAAACGCTGCAGCGCGTGTGCACCGAAGAGCAGCAGCAGCAGCAGCAGCAGCAGCAGCAGCAGCAGCAGCAGCAGCAGCTGGTGGTGAAGGCGTACACAAAGGGGCTGTATTCCTTCGACTGCAGCGGCAACCAGCTGCAGCCTGCTGCTGCTGCTGATGGAGAGGAGGAGTGTTCTGCTGCTGCTCTGGTCCTTTGCAAGGAAGTTGAGCCGCGCTGCGGCGTCAGCCAGTGGTGAGAGCCCCAAACCCTAAACCCTAAACCCTAAATCAGGGTTTTGAGGCCCAGGCCCCCTTCCCCGCCCCCGGGGCGCGCAGCCACGCCGGCAGCCCGCAAGTCGCGCAGCCCGCGGCAGCACCAGCTAGGGTTTAGGGTTTAGGGTTTAGGGGTTTAGGGTCTAGGGTTTAGGGTTTAGGGTTTAGGGTTTAGGGTTTAGGGTTTGCGCGCAGGTCGGAGTGGTCGAGCTGCTCGGCCCCCTGCGGCGAAGGCCAGGCCTACCGCTTCCGGCGGCCGCTGCTGGCAGCAGAAAATGAGCAGCAGCAGCAGCAGCAGCAGCAGCAGCTGGAGGCCCCCAGCAGCTGCTTGCCTTACCACTTAGAAGAGCGCCGCAGCTGTTTTGCTGCTGCTGCTGCTTGCCCCTCCCTCGTCGCCCGCCAGCCCTGCTTCTGGGCCTACGCAGACCCCCGCACGTCAGCTCCTGCTGCTGCTGCTGCTGCTGCTGCTGCTGCTGCTGCTGCTACGTGTGCTGCTGCTGCTGTGTGTGCTGCTGCGTGTGTGCTGCTGCTGCTTTTGCTGTGTGTGCTGCTGCTGCTGCTGCTGTGTGTGCTACTCTTGTGTGCTGTGGTGCTGCTGCTGCTGTGTGCGCTGCTGCTGCTGCTGCTGTGTGCGCTGCTGCTGCTGCTGCTATGTGTGCTGCTGCTGCTGTGTGTGCTGCTGCTGTTATGTGTGCTGCTGCTGCTATGTGTGCTGCTGCTGTGAGTGTTGCTGATGCTGCTGCTTCAGCGCTTGTGGCTGCTTCTCGTCTTGCTGCTGCTGCTGATGCTTGTGCTGTCGCGGCTGCTGCTGTTGCTGCTGTTGCTGCGAGGGGCGCTGCTCAACCTGCTGCTGCTCATGGTGTTCTGCTGCCTCTGCCGCCATTGCTGCCGCTGCTGCTGCTGCTGCTGCTGCTGCTGCTGCAGGCCTCAGAGCGTGTACACGAAAGGCAGCTGCGTGTGCACTTTAAAGAGCAAGGAGACGCAGGAGGAGACGGAGGAGCTGCAGCAGATTTTCAAAGAAGAGGAGCAGCAGCAGCAGCAGCAGCAGCAACCTCTCGTTGCATGCACTGCAGCAGAAGCTGCTTACAGCTTTTCGCAGTGGAGGCAGCAAATGGGACAGTACTGCTTTACGACTCTCAAGTTGGCCAACAAGCCTCCCCAGGTTCGCTAACTGCTGCTGCTGCCGTTGCTGCTGCTGCTGCTGCTGCTGCTGCTGCAATTGCTGCTGCTGCTGCTTTTGCTGCGGCTGCTGCTGCTGCTGACACTGCTTTTGCCACATTTCGGGTTAAGCACACCTTCGCCTATCCGTACTTAGCTCATCTGTTGCTGCGTTGTTGCTTCTGCTGCTGCTGCTGCTGCTGCTGCTGCTGCTGCTGCTGCTGCTGCTGCTGCTGCAGATGATAAAGTACAGCAGCCAAGCCGGAAGCACGCGCGTTGGCCTGGCCTCTTTGGGCTATGTGGATTGCACAGGTAATGTTTTTGAATTAAAATAATTCAATTTGAAGAATTAAATTTAATTAAAATTAAAAAATATTAATTAATTAATTAATTAATTAATTAATTACATTTAATTCGAAGTATTAAACAGTTGTTATTCTTTTGAAGAATTAATTTCATCATTGTGAGACACTTCTCGATTTGCTGCTGCAGCAGCAATTAGCTGCTGCAGCAGCTAATTGCTGCAGCAGCAGGCAAAACTTTTCCTTTGCTGCTTTCTTTGCTTCTCTCCGTATTTCTTTTTAATCTCTTTATTTCTTTTAAACTTTTATTTCTTTTTAACATTTTTTATTTCTTTTGTTTCTTTTATTTCTTTTTTCTCCTTTTACATTCTTTGTTTCTTTTGTTTTATTCTCTTTTGTCGTTTTTTGTCTTTTTCCCCTTTTTGTCGCTTTTTCCCTTCCTGCCTTCGGCTCTTTGGCTCACCTTCTGCTGCTGCTGCTGCTGCTGCTGCTGCTGCTGCTGCTGCTGCTGCTGCTGCGTTTCAGGCGGCTGGGGCCACATGGACAACAGCTCCATGGCTGCTTTCTGCGGCCGAGGCCTCCCCATGCTGTGCAGGCGCAGCAGCAGCAGCAAAGACGCAGCAGCAGCTTTTGCAGTGGACAGCTACACCGAGATAGAGCTCTCCGCCCTGCAGCAGAGTGAGTGGACCTGCTGCTGCCGCTGCTGCTGCTGCGGCTGCTGCTGCTGCTGCTGTTGCTGCTTCTCCTGGGCTGCGTGCTGCTGTTACTGCTGCGTGTGGGGTTGCCGCACCTGTCGCCCCTATACCTGCGGTGGCTTGCTGCAGCAGCAGCAACAGCAGCAGGAACAGCAGCAGCAGCAGCAGCAGCAGCAGCAGCAGCAGCAGTAGCCGCTCTCCTTGCATTGCTGCTGCTTGCACAAGATTGATGCAGCTCTGCACTGCTGTAGGCTCAGTGTCTGCTTTTATGTGTCTTTGTTTTTATTGTCTCTTTCTTTCCCTTTCTCCACCGCGCGTTTCCCCCTGTGCTGCTGCTGCTGCTGCTGCTGCTGCTGCTGCTGCTGCTGCAGCTCTCACCTACGTGCAGCACCTGGAGGATGTCGAGACCCCCGACGGCTCCTGGGGGGCCTTTTTGCTGGGGGCTTCTGTTGCTGCTTTGCTGCTGCTGTTTGCGTACCTGCACAAGCGCAGATTGTCTGCATATTTCAGGGAAACTGTGCGTCCTGCAGCAGCAGCAGCAGCAGCAGCTGCTGCTGCTGCTGCTGCAGCTGCCTCCAGAGGCGCCCTCAAGAGAAGCAGCTGGGAAAAGGCCATGCAGCAGGCGGGGCCCCAGACACGAAAAGCTGCTGCTGCTGCTCGGAAGTGGATATACACTGCAGCGTGGCGGCTGGCAGCACGGGTGCTGGCGCTGCGCAGCAGCAGCAGCAGCAGCAGCATTGGTGAGGGCCCCAGAAGCAGCAGCAGCAGCAGCAGCAGCAGCGGCAGCAGCAGCGGCAGCAGCAGCAGCGACAGCGAGAGCTACAGCAGCAGCAGCAGCAGCAGAATGGATAGCGCGGAAAACCTCAGCGACAGCAGCAGCTGGGGCTTGCTACGGCAGCGCCAGCTGCGCAAGAGGCCAAGGGAAGTCTTGACGAAGACACACTAGCAGTGCACCTGCTGCTGCTGCTGCTGCTGCTGCTGCTGCTGCTTTTGCTGCTGCTGCTGCCCCAGTGGGCACTGCTGCAGCTGCGTGGCATCAGCAGCCCCAGCAGTAGGTGCTCCAGTAGCCTTAGTAGCAGCAGTGGCAGCTGCAGCAGCTGCCGCAGCTGCTGCTGCGACAGCAGCCTCAGCAGCAGCAGCTGCAGCAGCTGCAGCAGCTGCAGCAGCTGCCGCAGCTGCTGCTGCGACAGCAGCCTCAGCAGCAGCAGCTGCAGCAGAAGCAGCATTAGCAACGATTTCTCAAACTCAAAACCCCGGGGGTTTTTCGAGTCCCCGGACCACTCTAGGGTTAACTCCCGTAATTCGCGTCTTTGCATGCGGCTTTTGCTGCTGCTGCTGCTTTTGCTGCTGCTGCTGCTTTTGCTGCTGCTGCTGCTTTTGGTGCTGCTCTTGCTGCTGCACTGCATCGCTTAGACTGAAAGATGCGCTTGGAGCTGCATGCGCTCTACAGCAAGCCGAATCCGACTTTGTGTTGGTATTTAGTGTGCATTATGCAGCAGCAGCAGCACCTGCTGCTGCTGCTGCTGCTGCTGCTGCCTGCAGAAGTGGGTCTGCTAGCTGCGTGCAGCTGTGACAGCTGCACGCAGCAAGCAGATCCACAGCAGCAGCAGCAGCAACCTACGCAGCAACCTAAGCAGCAGCAGCAGCAGCAACACAGAGATCGCTAGAGAAGTGAGTCTTTCTAAAACAATTAAAAAGAAAATAAGTTGGAGTTGCTGCAGCTGCAGCAGCTATTTGCTGCCTCAGCGGCTCTGGCTGAGCCCCCAAAAGAGGCTTCAGGTGCCTGCTCAGCCGCAGCCGCCGCCACCGCTGCAGCAGCAGCAGCAGCAGCAGCAGCAGCAGCAGCAGAGCGAAACGCCCCGCGCTGCAGCTGCTCAACCAACCACCCCTCAAGCAGTCTGACCACTCTGGTCTTGACCACTCTGACCACTCTGGCCACTCTGGTCTTGACCACTCTGACCACTCTGACCACTCTGGTCTTGACCACTCTGACCACTCTGACCACTCTGACCACTCTGGTCTTGACCATTTTGACCAGTTTGACCACTCTGGTCTTGGCCAGTTTGGCCCTGTTCTTGGTCTCCGAGTTCTTCTTCTTCTTTGTCGCCGTTGGGGTCTTCGGGCTCCGCGGGGGGCCCCCCAGCTTGCCCCGAAACGAAGCCTTCAGCAGCTTCCACTGCAGCACAGTCTGCGAAAATGCTGCAGAGGGGGGCCCCCCCGAACTGGGGGCCCCGGAAGCTCCAGCACTGCCCGCTGGCGGCCTTTGCTGCGCACTCCAGCGCGGTTCGGGGCTCCTCCTGGGGGGCCCCGGGGGCCCCTGCGGCCTCGCCGCTGCTGGCAGCAGCAGCAGCAGCAGCAGCGCCCGCAGCAGCAGCAGCAGCGGGAACCGCAGTCGCGGGCCACGTCGCCACAGGCTCAGCTGTGTACTTCACGCCCAGCTGGAAATTCCCTGAGAAGGACCCCAAGCAGCAGCAGATCAAACACTCCTATCCAACCAGTCCAGCAGCAGCAGCAGCAGCAGCAGCAGCAGCAGCAGCAGCAGTGTGCAGGAAGCCAGAGGCAGACTCAGCGGTCACCCCAAACACAGCAGCGACAGCAGATACACCACCGCCGCAGCAGCTGCAGCAGCAGATACACCGCCATCACAGCAGCAGCAGCAGCAGCAGCAGCAGCAGCAGCAGCAGCAGGAGGATGTGCTGCGTACAAGGAAGCTGGGGCGTGGACCTGAGCCCGGAAATGGCTTCGGGGTCGTAGACGGGGGCCCCTGCGAAGGTGAAGAGAGTGCATGCAGAAGCCTTGAAGGTCCAGGAAGTGCATGCAGGGTCGCTGCTGCAAGCTTTGGAGCATTCGTTGTAGTCCTGCGCAGTGGTGGTGGAGCTGCCAGCAGCAGCAGCAGCAGCAGCAGCAGCAGCAGGGGCTGCGGCGTTGGCGGTGGCGCCTGTGGCCATGAGCCTGCGGAAGCCGTTGAGGGGCTGCGTCTGCGGCCTGGCCTGCGCAGCAGCAGCAGCAGCAGCAGCAGCAGCAGCAGCAGCGAGTGCGGGCGCCGCAGTGAAGGCAGTGTGGAAGTAGATGGCGGGAGGCGCGGCGGGCACGAAGCCCGCAGCAGCGCCCTGCTGCTGCTGCTGCTCCGCTGCTGCTGCTGCTGCTGCTGCCAGCCCCGTGCAGCTGCCCCCCAACTCAAACACCCACGCCCCGCAGTCCGCGCTGCGCGCACAAGCCCCCGCACACTCCGCCAGCGGCAGCAACTCGCTGAAGACTGCAGCAGCAGAGTCGAACTTCAAAGAAGTTTCCAACTTGAGGCTTTCGGGGTCCAGTGCAGTGCCACAGAAGCTGTCGGGGCTGGGCACAGCCACGGGGCTGCTGTCGTCGTCGAAGAAGCTGCATGCGACGAAGTTTTGGGGCCCCTGGGGGCCCCCGGACTGGCTGCTGGGGGCCCCCCCCTGCGTCGCGGGGGCCCCCGGGGGGCCCCCCTGGGGGGCCCCCCGCCGCAGCTGCGCAGTCCAGGCCCTGCAGCGCGGGTGCGCGCGGCAGTCTGCTGCGCACTCTGCTGCTGCTGCTGCTGCTGCAGTTCCCAAAACTTGAGCATTTTCGAAACTGCATGCAGAGGCCAGAAAAGCCCGCGGAAGAGTGCCCGAAATGGCACTTCCTGGCTCGAAAGTGGCACTTTTGTCGAACAGCAAACAGTTCGTGGGGGCCCCCAACAAGAAACTCCAGTTCTCGCACTGGGGGGTTTGCATGCAGCGCTGCAAACAGCCCTGCGGCGAAAAGACTGTGGCCGAGGCCAGGGGGGCCCCCCTGCTGCTGACGGCGCGGGCGAGGGGCACTTGGCCGCCGCAGACGCGGGGCCCCGACACGCTCAGCGGGTCAAACACCATGCTGCTGCTGCTGCTGCTGCTGCTGCTGCTGCTGCTGTCGCCCAGCAGCACGCAGCTCTCCCCGTTCTTCAGAGTCCACCGGCTGCAGCTCGACTCCTGCTGGCACTGCAGGTAGCACTCAAACGCCGAAGACGCCTCTCCAATCTGACGCACACACACACACACGCCCAAACTCTCCTGCTGCTGCTGCTGCTGCTGCTGCTGCTGCTGCTGCTGCTGTGTTTGTCAGCGCTGCTGCTGCTGCTGCTGCTGCAGTGTTTGCCAGCGCTGCTGCTGCTGCTGCTGCTGCTGCAGCGTTTGTCAGCGCTGCTGCTGCTGCTGCTGCTGCAGTACAGTATCTGTCGACGCTACTGCTGCTGCTGCTGCTGCTGCTGCTGCTGCTGCTGCTGCTGCTGTTACCTTGACGACCTTGTCGAGGGCGTACTGGATGCCCTGTTCGAAGCAGCTGGTCTCTTCCTGGCTTTCCTTGAGGCAGTCTTTTTCGGCAGAGAGGGCCCCGCGGACTGGCTTTTTGGAAAGAGCGACGGAGCCGGAAAAAAGAGAACAAAGACTCAAGTCCGGGTGGAAAGTCCAGGCCGAGCAAAACGGATTGGCCCCACAGCTGGCCCCGCAGCTCGCGTAGTCTTCGGCTTCCAGGCTTTGCAGCGCAGTTCCGCTGTACACCGCGTTTGCGTAGATGCACCCTGCGCAGCAGCAGCAGCAGCAGCAGCAGCAGCAGAAGCCCTCGCTCCAGCAGCAGCAGCAGCGAAGCCGCAGGAATGCAGCAACGCAGCAGCGCGCCTGCATGCTGCAGGCGGGCCTCCAGCACCTGCTGCACCACCCAGCAGCCGCAGCAGCAGCAGCAGCAGCAGCAGCAGCAGCAGCAGCAGCAGCAGCAGCAGCAGCGGCGGCGCACCGTAGCTGACGGTGCACCACTTGGGCCCGGAGAACCTGCCGAGGGAAGAGGCGTCGTTGGTGCGGCCGAGCAGCGCGCGCGAGTCCTTCAAGTAGCAGCTTTTGCTGCTGCGCAGCCAAGTCCAGAAGTGGCAGTCGGGGTTTTCTCTGCAGCGGAGTTGGCAAGCAGCAGCAGAAGCAACTTCGCCGCTTTCGTCTTCCTCGACGTTGTGGCCCACGTAGTCCGACTGCTCGAAGCAGATCTCTGCGAGCAGCAACGCAACACTGCTGCTGCTGCTGCTGCTGCTGCGGAGAGAGGGAGCAGCAGCAGGAACGGCAACGCCGCGAACGGGCAGCAGCAACGAAGAAGGAAACGGCAGCAACGGCAGCTGCAGCAACAGCCGCAGCAGCAACCACAGCAGCAAAAACAGCAGCAAAACAGCAGCAAAACAGCAGCAAAACAGCGAAAACAGCAGCAAAACAGCAGCAACCACAGCAGCAAAACAGCGAAAACAGCAGCAAAACAGCAGCAAAAACAGCAGCAAAACAGCGAAAACAGCAGCAAAAACAGCAGCAGCAGCAGCAGCAGCAGCAGACCCTCGGAGTCGCAGAAGGCGGGCCCGGAGACGAGGCCTTGGGTGGAGGAGCCGGAGGAATAAGTGTTGAAGGAAGACCAAAGAGTGCATTCTCCAGAGTCGAGGTGGAAGGAGAAGTGGCTGCAGCCGGAGTAGGAGGCGCAGTGCATTTGGCAGGCGTCGAAGGCAGCAGCAGAACGCGTAGTCAGACTCGCACCCACCACACCCACGTTCGCGAACTGGCACCCTGCAGCAGCAGCAGCAGCAGCAGCAGCAGCAGCAGCAGCAGCAGCAGCAGCGGTGGGTGCGGAGGGGCAGGCGGCCCGAACGGCTCAGCAGCGACGCGCGGCAGGCAGCAGCAGCAGCAGCAGCCTGAGCACCACTTCTACTGTAACACAAGACATCTGCATGCATGCATGCATGCACACCTGCATGCATGCATGCATGCATGCATGCACATCTGCATGCACTGCTGCCCGCACACCAACGGCAGCCTGCCTGACTCCACCCACTAATACCCACCCCCTGCCCACATGCACGCCTCCCTGCACGCATGCATGCATGCATGCACGCATGCATGCATGCCTGCATGCATGCATGCATGCACGCCTGCATGCATGCATGCATGCATGCATAGCGCACCTGGGAGGACTGGGACGCAGTCGCGTGTGGCGGAGACTTTGTCGAGGGTGTGTTGGCCCTGGACTTTGAGTGCGGGGTCTGGGGCTGCGCGGAGGCTGCAGAGGTGCGAAGAAGAACTCCAAGTCCAAAGCCCGCAGTGGGGGAGGCCCCTGCAGTGCATGAAGCAAGCAGCAGCAGAGCGGGCCCTGAGGGTCTTGAGGGGGGCCCCCCGGTAGTCCGTGGCGGGCTGGACGCAGGGGGGGGGGGCCCCCCGCGGGTCGAAGGCCACGGGGTAGTCCGCCGCGCTGGGGGGGCCCCCCGAGGGGCCCCTGCATGCGCGGGGCCCCGAGGTCACGTCGGGGTCCTCCCGCCGCGCCAAAGGGGCTGCTGAGGCCTTCAAATAACAAGCTCGAGTTGAAAACTTCCAACTAAAAAAGGCACAGTCGGGGCGGCCAGCACAGAGCCTCTGGCAGTCCAGAGGGTTCATTACAAGGCGGCCTTCCACCTTCTCCACGTCGTGGCCCGGGTAGTCCACGCCCACTTCGAAGCAGCTGCTGCTGCTGCTGCTGCTGCTGCTGCTGCTGCACCTGAAGCCGCACTGCCGCGGCCCCGACACCACCCCCGGGGCCGCTCGCCGCTCCACAAGGGCCCCCACGGACTTCAAGAAACAACTCCGAGTGAAACTGTTGTAACTCCAAAACCCGCAGCCCTTCAAACTCTGACACTCCTGCATGCAAGCGCTGGGGGAGGCCACTCCCCCCACCTCCTGGAGGTCCCAGCCGAAGTAGTCATAGCCGTATTCGAAGCACTCCATGCCTCGGGGGCCCCCGGGGGCCCCCAGGGGGGCCCCCCCCAGGCCCTGCGAGAGCTGGCCCAGCGCCCCCGAACCCACCAGGGCCCCCGCGAGGGCCACGGCCAAGGCGGAACGCCCCATTCTGCCGCTGCGGGCTGCGGGGAAGCAGCGGGAAAGAAAAAGAATTCAAAAAGACCAAAAGGAGCCTCTGGGCTCGAGACGGAGGCTCGCGGGAGCCCGAGCGGGTCTGTTCAGGTGTACAGACACTCAACGCGAAGCCCAGAGGCGCCGCCGGAGAAAACAAATTCCTAAAAGATAATTATAACACAAATCTAATGCAAAATGCGAAGAAGTCCCGGCCCCCCCGAGTCCCGGGGGCCCCCAACTCCCGCGGGGGGGAGAAGACATGCTAGGGAGACACGCCCGTCTCCCTGACGCCGCCACCTGCACTCGGAGACGCAACTTATAGAAACTAAAACTTCTAATCTCTTTTTAATTTAATTTATTTCTTCAAATGCTTCCAAGAAACTCCCCCGACGCGCAACCGCGGGCGCCGGGTGTACCGACACCCCAAACCCCGCGCCACACCAGGTCACCTCCCCGCCGCCCCGCCAAGTGACCTCTAAACCCGAAAAAACTCCAAAAATACTTTTAATTGCTTTTAATTGTTTTTAATTTAATTTATTTTACTCCATTTAACTCAAAGTCGCTCCTCCTTGCCTCCCTTTTGCTGCTCTCCAGGCACGAGGGAGCGCGGCTCGAAGACCGAGCACTGCTAGCAGCAGCAGCAGCAGCAGCAACAGCCACTGCTGCTGCTGCTGCTGCTGCAGTTGCTTCTTCTTTTGTATATATTTGTGTCTCGCTGGATTTCAGTGCTTACTCTGAACAAAGCCTCTGGAGTAGGGCTGCAGCAGGGCTCGCTGCTGCTCTTGCTGCTGCTGCTTCTGGCCTCTTCACAGCGCCTCTCAGCGTCCCAGTGCCCACCACAAAAACCCATCAGGGTTTAGGGTTTAGGGTTTAGGGTTTAGGGTTAGCGGCTGAGCCTGGGAGTCCGAATCCGGCTCACCAGCCTGGCAGTTTGCAAGACTGAGTGAAAGTGCTAAGGGCCAGCAGGACCCCACAGTTTCCTTAAGAAAGCCTCCTAACAGTTCAATAATAATAATAAATATAATTAAAATAATTAAAATGATTTAAATAATTAAAAGAAGAATAAAAGTAATGATAATAATAAATTGAAAAGTCCGCAAAAGTGCTGCAGGGGTCACCTGAAGTTCCAGCAGCGCGGACAGACCGAGTGGCTCAGAGCCTTCATAAAAGGCCTCAGCAACTGCAGCAGCAGCAGCAGCAGCAGCAAGCAGCAGCAGCAGCAGCAGCAGCAGTAGCAGCAGCAGCAGCAGCAGCACCCCCGAAGAACGCCCCAGGCACCCTTTGGAGGGAGACAGAAAAAGCCTAGCGACAGCCAACAGCTCGGCAGCTGCTGCAGCAGACCTTCCTAGAACAGCAGCAGAGCGACAAGCTGCTGCTGCTGTTGCTGTTGCTGCTGCTGTTGCTGCTGCTGCTGCTGCTGCTGTAGGGAAGACATTTGCTGCAGCGAGGTGAACCTAGGTACTGCAACTCAGTCTACTTAAACCTATCACACCGCCCCGGGGGGCCCCCAGGGCCCCCAGGGGGCCTCCATGGGGGGGGCCCTTACGGGGCCCCCAGGGGGCCCGTGGGGGCCCCCTAAGGGCCCCCTGGGGCCCCCTGGGGCCCCCAGGCCCCAGTTGTGTCAAGCCCAATCCGCCCTTCTCCCTAATGCCCCTTATTTTGTAGCTGCTGCTGACAGAGGATTAGGCCTGGGAGTCCCAAGGGCTTCACAAGACCCATAAAAACAGTCAGCTTCATGCAAGGCCTGCAGGGCCTCTGGGGGCCCCACAGGGGCCCCCGAAGGGGGCCCCCCAAGGGGGCCCCAACAAGCGCCCCACAAAAGGCCCTGGACGGGGCCCCCTTTAGGGGCCCCTGGCGAGGCCGCAGGAGGCCCGAAAAAGAGCCCCTCCAGGGCCCCTGGGGGTCCAGCGGGCCCCCCGGGGCCCCCCGGGGCCCCCCAGGGGCCCCCGGGGGCCCCCGGGGGCCCCCGGGGGCCCCCGGGGGCCCCCAGGGAGGGGGGCCCCCCAGTCAAACGGGGCCCCCGTGGAAGTAGCGGCGGGCCGTCATTAAAGTGGCGAGAGCGATTGCTGCAGCAACAAGAAAAGCTATGAAGCTTCTTCTGCCTGCGCAGAGTCTGCGGACTGCGTGGACGCCGAGGCAGCCTGCTGCTGCTGCTGCTGCTGCTGTGCTGCCGAAGAGCAGGCAGGGCAGCAGGTGCAGCCGGCCCAGCAGCAAAAACTGGAGACTTGTGGCAGCAGAAGTATAAACAACACAGGCTGAAGAAGTCCCCACTGCAACAACAGGGTCTTGCTGCAGCAGCAGCAGCAAAGGGGAAAACACGAGGCCCCCCCCAATCCCCACAAGTCCAGCCAGCAGCCCCGTGGCGAGCCCCACAACAGGTGCTGCCAGCAGCGCCCGCAGCAGCAGCTCGGCCTCTTCTGCTGCGCTGCTGCTGCGCTGCTGCTGCTGCTGCTGCTGCTGCTGCTGCTGCAGCTGCTGCTGCTGCTGCAGCAGCCCGCGCGGCTCGTTCGGGCTCGTCGGCACGCCCGCCACCGCGGGGGGGCCCCCTCCTGCTGCACCGGGGGGCCCCCCTCCTGCTGCACCGGGGGGCCCCCCTCCTGCTGCAGCAGGGGGGCCCCCCGATATTGTTTCCATTTCCACGGAGACCCCCGAGGGGCCCCGGTCCAGCAGCGCGCTCCCCGGGGCCCCCCGGGCTGCTTCCCGTGCTGCTTGCTGCTGCTGCTGCTGCAGCAGCCGAGCAGCAGCACGGAGGGCCCTGGCGGCTCTTCTTGCTGCTGCTCGCCACAGCAGCCAGCAGCGAGCAGCAAAGTCCCGCGCGTGGCTGCCCCAGCGGGCTGCTGCTGCTGCAGCAGCAGCAGCAACAGAGACGTGGGGGTGTGCTGCTTTGAATTCCCGCAGCACCTCCACAGACACAAACACCTGCACTGCAGCGCCAGCAGCAGCAGCAGCAGCAGCAACAGCAGCAGCGGGGCCCCACCGGCCCCGAGCTATCAATGCATGCGCAGCTAAGCTGCAGCAAACCACAAACAGCAGCAGCGGGGCCAGCAGGTGGTGCTGCGGCTCCCTCACGGGGGAAGACAGCAGCAGCTGCCTGCAGCTTTCCTTGAGTTTGCGGCTCCCTGCTGCAGCAGCAGCAGCGCAGCAGCTCCAAGCACGCCGCGCCCACTGCTGCTGCTGCTGCTGCTGCTGCTGCTGCTGCTGCTGCGGGCTGGCCGCGCCGTCGCCCCGGGGGGGCCCCTCCGGGGGCCCCCCCGGGGGCTGCACGAGGTAGTCCTCAGAACCCTCCCCAAAGGGGGCCCCCGGGGGGCCCCCAGGGTCCAGACCCACCAAGAAGTCCGCGCCGCTGGGGGGCCCCCCACCTTCTGCAGCAAAGAGGCCCCTGGCCCGGCGCCACCAGCCCCGGCCGAAGCCAAAGCGGGGGCCCCCCGACCCCAGGGGGCCCCCCGGGGGGGGGCCCCCCTCTGTGTCTTGTGGGGCAAAAGAAGAAATGTGGGTCATCTGCAGCAGCTGGTCTTCTGCTTCCAAATAAACCACCAGGGGGGCCCCCCCGGGGGCTGGGGGCCCCTCTTCCGGCAGCGGGGGGATCATGTCAGCTGCGACGAGGTACGCGTCCTGCTGCTGCTGCTGCTGCTGCTGCTGCTGCTCGTTCGGGTCGCCCTCACTGCAGCTGCTGCTGCTGCTGCTGCTGCTGCGGCAGCCAGAAGCAGCAAGCGCCATCGGCTGCAGCTCCCTCGGTGTACCTGCTGCTTCCAAGAGGGCATCTGAAGGCGCCACGCCATGCACGGCCTCTGTGTGCAGCAGACTCGCGCTCCTGCTGCTGCTGCTGCTGCTGCTGCTGCTGGTGTTGCTGCTGCTGGTGGGGCTGCCGCTGCTGCTGCTGCGAACCAGATGCTGCTTGAGCGGGTGGGGCAGCTCCTCGTCCGGCCCAGCGCCTTGGTGCCCCCAGGCGGCAGAGGGGGGCCCCCAGGGGGGCCCCCCGGGGGGCCCCCGCAGCGCACACTGCGGGGGGAAAGAAACAACTTCAAAGGCCTCGGAGCTGCGGGCCTCCTCTTCTTGCTGAAACATGCGCAGCGCCGACAGCAGCGAGCGGCAGCAAAGGGCCCCCAGCAGCAGCAGCAGCAGCGGCAGCAGCAAACTTGCTGGGGACAAAGAATTCAAAAGGACCCCCAGCAAAGTCCCGCTTAAGGCCATTGGGACCAGCAAGTTCAGCCACATCTGCACACACGCAGCAGCAGCAGCAGCAGCAGCAGCAGCAGCAGTCGTAAGGGCAGCAGGAAAAGCACTAGCAGCAGCAGCAAAAGCAGCTGAAGCAGCAGCGAAAGCAGCAGCAGCAACTGTGGCAGCAAAGGCAGTAGCAGCAGACGTGGCAGCTGCAGCAGAAGTAGCTGCAGCAGCAGCGAAAGCAGCAGCAGCAGCAGCAGCAGCAGCAGCAGCAGCAGCAAAGCGGGCGCAAGTGGGCTCACCTCGTCTACTGCAGAAAGCCCTTCCCGCACTTCCCTCCTGCGGTGCATGTATGTCCCCGTAAATGCGGAGCAGCAAACCATCACCTGCAGCAGCAGCAGCAGCAGCAGCAGCAGCAGCAGCAGCAAAAGCGGTTGCGGCTTCACTCCCTGGCCCGACAGCCTCAGCAGCAGCAGCAGCAACAGCTGCACCAGCGGCTGCAGCGCAGCCCCGCAGCCACCCGCCCCCGTCGCAGCAGCAGCAGCAGCAACACAACAACAACAACAAGCAGCAGCAGCAGCAGCAGCAACACAACAACAAGCAGCAGCAGCAGCAGCAGCAACACA
>NW_013651669.1:0-89130 GCF_000499385.1 Eimeria necatrix | reverse complement strand
CTAAACCCTAAACCCTAAACCCTAAACCCTAAACCCCAAACCCTAAACCCTAAACCCTAAACCCTAAACCCTAAACCCTAAACCCTAAACCCTAAATCCTAAACCCTAAACCCTAAACCCTAAACCCTAAGCCCTAAGCCCTAAGCCCTAAGCCCTAAATCCTAATCCCGTAGGTAAACCGTAAGTCCTAAACTTTTAACCGTAAAAAAGCCCTAACAGTAAAGCCGTCCTGTCTAGAGTAGGCGCAAGTATATATTATCTCAGCTGATGGAAGGTGCTCGTAGCGTGTGGTCTCTGACTTCGTAAACAGGAGTTCTCAGAAGGCGCAATACAGCTGTTTACCAACTCCTTAACAACGAGTGTGATGCGGTCTCCTCCTGGCCCGTTACGCGTGAACACTACGTACTTTATGACTACTTTTTTTATGACTACTTTTGTTCTGAAGGATAGGTGATTCTTTCAATGATTGTCTCGGCACTGTCCTTGATCGCTACACCATCTCTTGTACGTAGAACTACGCTGCACACCCTGCGAATGCAAGAGGCCTGCACAACTTCGCAGCGAGCAATTAATTCAGAAGTCTTTAATTTGGCCACGGCTTCGCAGAAATTGCTTTTTTCGACAATTTCTGAGAAACTTTTCCCCAACGAATAGTTTTAGTGTATTGTCCACATTCTTGTCCAAATACTTCATTCATGCCGCTTTTACCGTAATTTACTTGTTTCGTGAAGCAGCCAAATTGGCGCTTCTCGGCTGAGCGGCCATTTTTGTGCTGCGCTTCTGTGCAGAAGCAGGACACCTGTTAACGTTGTAGTGACTAACAGTTGCTGAAAAGCAGCGAACCGAAGTCCTACTCAGTGCAAAGCTTCGACCTAGCAGGGCTATACTTGCATTCTAGAGCTGAGTTAATCTCCAGCCACAGTTCAACAGAGTACGGGCGAGCTCCTGAAGATTGTTCGGCCAACGTGTGCCCGCATGTCGCAATAGAAGGGTCCCGTGTTGGCTCGTGGCCCTTCACGAGTCTGGTCATGAATGTGTTGTCACAATGCATACGGGAACATGCAAGCTAAAGAACCTTTGGAAGCTAGGCTGTGCTCATATTTGTTGGACATTCCCGCGTGTAATATGAGCACAGCCAAACAAGGCTATGCCAGCGAAATCGGGTGAAGCTTGTATCACACGAGGGGGTCTTCCGTTCGGCATATCAACACATGCATGCGACTGTCCCGTCCATAGTGTTGAGGTGCTGTGCGCTATTGTGTCGAACGGCATCACAACTTTGAGAGCGCATTGATTTCATTCACATGTACGCTTCACCGGAAAAGTCATACTTACTGTGCCGGTGATTTGTTCAGGCCCAGCGTATTGTGCCATGCCTCGATGTCTCACAGCCTTTTACTTGCTGGGAACTTCCAGCATTAATCCTTCAGCAGTTCTGGACATGAAAAGGAGTGTTACTGCATTAGCATGAGAACCGCAAGCAACAGTTAATGAGCTTCACAACTTCTTGAAAAACAGCGAATAGTGCAGACAGCATGCTTCAGTTTTTCGTATGTGCGCAGCCTGATGGAGTGGCATTATGGGCGCTGCACTCCAGTATAGTGGCATATGTCGTGCGACATGGCCACCCTCTCTTCATCACGCATGGCCGCACAAGCTAACTTTTCCGTCGGGCTGGTCATGTAACCAGTTGTTGCCTGCCAGCTAGTGCTACCCCTCGTCTCAACCCAGCACTCCACACAGCCGGTTCACGAGTAGGCAAACTCCTTGCTTTTCAGACAAACGCTGACTAATGTCCTATCAACATAAGAGAGCTCCTAAATTAATTACCTCTGTTAACTCCAGCTTCAAGCGTTGTTGGGTTGAGCACATTTCTATCTGGTCGCGAGGGTGTCACTGGAGAATCGCTCACTGGGGGTCTCACAACAGCTGCAGGCTATTGGCATTATGCCAGTACATAAATGACTATAATATACTTTGCTTTATTTATTTCTTGTTAAGTGCTGGCGTCGCAAATCTGTCAACAGCATGTGAATGTTGTCTTGGCCGTTCAATGCAGCAGCATGGAACGCACAAGACATGTTCAGCTGCAGCGGCTGTAAGAGTAACGTGGAGTAACTTTCAGGACAACATTCGAATTCAGAAATGTTTCACAACTGAGACATGCTCGTTTAGCTTTTAAGTAGCCGTTGGCCTTCAGAAGGAGGCGTTTGTAGTAGGGATGTGCTCGGGGCTGGGCCTAGTAAGATTCACCTAAAGCGTGACCCAGATGAATAAAATCCAGTGTAACAGAGTGTTGCTCGCATTTTTGTGACAGTTACTGCGAATGATAAGAGAAATTTTTTCCTTCTGTAGCCACACTGCTCGGCTTCAGGTGGCTGTGGTGGGTGGTTGAGGAATGGTTCCCACACGAGTTGACACTTTGGCTAAATGGATGAGTACTCTGTACGTGGACCATTGGCCTAATTTCCTTTTGCTGCATGTGGTGCAGCCGATATAGCCCTTAGCTTTCGATCAAATGGAGGCCCCTCCAACGTGGTTCGACTTTTCCACTGAATGCATCTATACTGCACAGAAGCACAAAAAGAATAAATCATGGAAAGACGGCCTCTGTATATGCTGCTTTGTGAGGGGCTGGGTCATCTTGAAACTTTATCCAGAAGGTGCAAGTAGCTCCAGCGAGCCGCTAGAGGAGTGGCGAATTCCTCCAGATTGCCCCGCATCTGTAGCACAGTGAGTTCTAGAAAACAGACTGCCTCTTTGCAACATTAATAATACGTATGCCACACATTTATCGTTTCTGTCGGACTTACAGGGCTCTTGTCTTCGGGCATGGGAGTTGAGTTCCGAGTGTTTCCCTGTACAAATCGCCGTTTATGTCTATGCGGTGTAAATGTTTTAAAGGATGATACGAAGTTGCTTTTTTCTTTGCTCTGTATCAACACAATATTCACTTAGCTGAACGTGTGGACGACGAGAAAGCACTATGACGGACACATAGGCTGGCAAATGCGTTGGTTCTTTCGGCTTCCAATAATCACTGATATGTGCTTGAGCCAATGCGGACGCAGGAAAGAAATCGAGTTCCAGAACCACCTGGTGCAGCTTCTGGGGCGCCCGCGACCCCTGGGATCGAAGCAGCCCTTTTGTGAAGCTGAAGAGGTTCAGAAGAGCTCTTTACCATCTCACAGCGTTGCCACTGGAACGGATTTGCAAGGGCTTGCTCCACGGGGAGGAACCAAAGCCTTGCCAAAGCGCCGCCTGCCTGGTGGATTATTTCGGCCGAGTGGCGTTTCTCCCACGGGCCCTGTGAAGCAGTCGGTCACTCAAATTCGAGATACAGGTCCTGAATACCCGCCTACTAGAGAGCTTTCATTGAATCATTTCAACAAAGAAAATCGTGAAAACCGCATTGCAACGGGCTCATATGCCACATTTGTACCGCCCTTCCGTCAAACACCCGAAGAACTGCCAAGCGTTCCACAACCGCTTTCTTTTGCAAAGGCTTGGATAGTGAATGGAGCAAGAGCCACTCTAAGCAGCACATGCTTTTGCTGTGGTCAATCCCAGTGTCATTGCTTGCTTTCTAGGCCAAGTGGCTCTGGCTGCAGTGCCGCAAGCTTTTTTCGTCAAATGTTTGATGGTGCCAGGGGTCCTGACCTACTGCTACCTGAGCAGGCAGTGGATTGATCCCAGGTGCCACGAACTGTTTTCAGATACAGATAGGTTTGCAAAAACAAAGGGAGTCCTCAGCGATTTTGATATTTAGACGAGCTGTCGTAAGAGGTTAAACTTCATTGCACAGCAGCTCGTGCGCCACTTGGTCATTAACTGCTGCTTCATAGCTTCAGTCCAGCACACTTTTGCGATCAGCGTAGAGGCTGACACAAAGATAAAACCTTAATTAAAGCTAGTCCCAGGCAGTCTTTGCCCCAGGACCGCAGGTCAGGTGCAGTGACAAAGGCTTTTAGGCGCGTAGGAGGAGTCCCACCGGTAGTGGCGCTACTCTTTACCCGGACCGAAAGTCGGCATGGCTTTCTTGTCCCTGAGTGCACTGTTACCCACCAGGGTGCGTCGTCTAGCGGCCGTAGCACAGAGCTTTTCCCTAGCTAGCGGTGTCGGTGATTAATAGAGGCTGCGTGCGCGCGGTAGGATTTCCGACAGGCCGTAGGACCATCCAAAGATGGATAACTTCGTGTCTCACTAAGTGGTAGCAGCCTCAGCGCCGAGCGAGCAGCACCAGCTGCAGACCCAGAGACGCCAGCCTCAACTGCTTACGTTGCAGCATCGTTTGATACCAGAAAAGTTAAAGATCGTTATAACATCTGAGACACATTTTCCATTTGTGCTGTCCGAACAATTGCTCCAGGTGCGATTTGACGGACTTTGCTCCAGCCGCATTCTGCTCAACAACCAAAGAGACACGTCTCCATGTAGTGCAAGACACTTCCAAGCATTTTCCCCCGGTTCGCAGCAGTTCTGCGTTTAGGTCACAATGCGCGGCGGATGGTTACGACTAGGCTGTCCTCTCGTTGCACTTCCCAACTTGCATGTGTCTGTGCCATTTCCCAGCGGGTATCTTCACTAGAGGGATGTCTTTGCGCTGATCAGCTAGTTATGCAGTATGCGGTATGGGAGTTGCATCTTGGTATCTCCGCAAGCACCACTGACAGAGGACGCTTTACGCAATAGCCGGCGTAGTTGCTGTGCACTAACGCGCAGCGTTGTTTCACATTGGCAGTGACGCAGGCCCTACAATTCGGCTTGAAGTTCTGTGTCATTATATACAGATGTATGATTCAAACCTTTCGGGAACCCTTCTTTTTCGTCCTAGGGACAACTGACCCAATAGCGGGTAACTTCGTGATATACGGAGAAGTATGCTGTGGTACCTCGAATTTCTGCAAGGTGCTCGCTCCATCGTCATTACTTGATGAAGGCGCCGTGGTACCGTGAAGTTTAATGCAGTTTTTCTTTTTGCGTGGCAGAGCTACCGATAAACGCCTGTACCACATTTCGACGCAGGCCTGTGAATCTGCGGGATGAAAGCGGGATACCCTTTATGAGGCGCATCACCAAGGCTTCTGACACTCCACAGTATCAAGAAAATTCATCACTCCTTAGGCGACGAATAAGGACACATTCCTAGCCAGTAGTCCCTAAAGCTGGAATTACTGTCGGTTTACTCATTGTCATAAAATTGTTGGGTCAGCGCAAAGGGAAGCTATAGAAGAAATCATCTTGGAGCATGATTCAAAGGCTCCGCTAGACCGTAGACGTCTTTCCATTACCACAGAAGCTTGAAAGCCGGTGCCATACGCATTGGCTGCGACTAACAGCAATTCAACAAAAGCCACCTTTCGTACGTGGGCGAATTGATGGCACATTGTTTTTAAGCCTCCACTGCATTCCGAAACATCAACTTCGTGCGCAGGTTATAAATCCGTAATGGAAATCTCCTTATGACAGAGTGTAACCTGCCGGAAAATGTGGAAGCTGTATCAGTGGACGTCTTGAACACACCGGAATGTAACAGATCTGGCCAAAATAAAAGTTGCAAAAGCAGCATCCTTACTACATTTTACGGGCGTTTTATTTTGGCCTTTGAAAGATGTCAGCCTTGGGGAAACGCAGAAACACCAATGAGCTGGAATCCCCTGGATTTATGCAATCTCGGCAACATGGCCAAAAGCAATACATGCTAGGAACCACGGTCTTGCAATACGCTTCAAAACGGAAATTCGAAAAAGCGGCCCATGAACTGTGGAATTGTTAGGCTACGCTGTTGTTCGAAGCCGAACAGCCCTAGACGCACAGAAGCGTCGCTTTGCATTCTAAGGGCTTGTGCCACACTCAAAGCAACCCTCTACAATGCAGCCACTTCTCGGCAGAAGTTACAGATTGGCGCAGGCTGCTGAGGGCCATAATGCTTCCGGAGCTGTGTATGTATCTCGCCAGCTTCACTGAGCAAGGCTGGCTAGTAAGTTTCAATGCGTTTTTCGGCGTTCTCCGGGCTTTTCGGCTGTAGAGTTGTCGGTCTTCTGCAATGCCCTGGATAGAGTGAATGTGCAGAAGGCACTGCAGAAGACCGGCAACTTAGAGCTGAATTGGTGTACAACTATATGCCTACACTACTTCCTACGTTTCGCCACCAGTACTTCGTGGACACATTACTCGCCCCTCGCATGTCATTGTAAGCCAATGCACGCATGCACACTCCGAACAATGTTTTATAAACGGCAACAACAAATTGTCACCTGGCTAGAGCGGCTGCCACGACTCATCGCATTTCGCGTCAGTATGGGCAATTCAGAAGTCTTCAGAGGGCACCAAAATTCGCTATGCAGACAAGCTCCGCAAGCTCGCAAGCCTGTGTAGCGCACGTTACCCATTTCATCAAGACATTGCACAACCGAACTACGTTATTGTTAACCCCTTCTCCTTGTGAATCCCGTCCGAAGCTAGTGCACCGTCGTTCTTCGGTGCAACGTAGTCTGTGACATGCAATATCCCCTCTAATGACGCGCGATGTCCTCACTCCATTCGCAACGCAAAAGGCACTACGGGAGATGAACATGGATCACAACAATACCGTACTGAAGTGCCATCGTTAGCGCCATCATCTGGTGCACTGAACGCTAGAACTCATCTGTATCGAGCTCCATTTGCCACCGGAAGCACCTTTTGTCCCAGTGTGTGCACGAGCTATATCTACCACTCCAGTCTACCAACCTGCGCCACCAATGAGCGTTGGCTAGTGATGACTAAGCACAAGTCCGATAGCACTTTAACCGAAAAACCCGAATAAGGCAGAAACACTCATTGGAGCTGATTACGAATGGCTTATAGCAGTGAGATCCACACACATATCATGTTCACTGAAATACCAGGGGAAACAGCAGTAGTGCAAGAACTTTGTGCTTTGATAGAGAAAGTTATTTCCACCAAACTCGTCAGAACGTCACACACGCAGGCTTGTCTGCTGCCAAACTCACAAGTGCATGTATGATTGTATGTATGTATGACAGTTGCAAGATTTGTCCAGTGGAAATCGAAAGCGTAACTAGAGTGTCACCACTGACAAAACCAACCATGCTGGATGCAGCAATGAGTCCGCAACAACTACTGCACACCTGTTGCAGCTGCTCCCCGCCGAAAATACAAACACACATGGAAAGCGCAGTGACCACGCGTCTCTCATATGGCTATTCCGTGACCCTTTTAAGCGCCATCACCTTCGACGACGCCTGCAAAGCATGAACAAACTACGTCGCCGACGCGTTTCCATATCTGGATAGCTGTGCTTAAAACAACTCAAAACACGAAAGCAGTACTTCTAGGAGAAACAAACAACAACATTGACTGTCGAGAAGGAAAACAGGCACACATTGTTCAAAAGAGTATTGGTCAAGACAGTTGGTGCGTCCCTACTGTGAGCCCCCCGTTCAAAAGCGCCCTTCACGGGAATACAATATATTTCGGCAAGTGCATCATTTAATGCAATTCGCTGCAGTTCCTGCGGGCGCATTAGGAAAAGATGTGAGCATTATAAAACTCGCATCCATGTCTACTTTAGGTGAGCCTGGCTGAAAGTTTTATACAGTTGCACGCAAACCACATATAAACACATTTTTTGCCGCAAATACAAAGCGGCTGCAGAAGGGGTAGCGGGAAGAGTCTGTTGGTCAGCGCCATGCTGATGGGGAAATGTGGGGAGAGTTCACTAAAACGATTTCTCCTGAGGCTCAATTCCAGCTTAGACAATCCTTTGGGTGTCTGGAATACAAACGTGAAGGTACTTGAAGGTAATAAAAAAGTGCGGATGGGTGGAAGCCCTCAGAGTTACTCAGATGCGCTGGTCCAGCTAGTTTAGACTTTGGACTGCGAGCACTTGCTACAACAACGGCCCGCGGTTAGGTGCAGATCGTATATATCCTCACAAAATGCAGCGGTTACGTTGCATAAGCCAACATGAATTAATTAGGAGAGTTTGAAACCCTGAAGACAACTAGAGGCGAACGCTTCTTCCACTCAAGCTGGCACACTAATAGCGTAGTCTTCCCCAGCCCCAATCAGTGTTTCCTGCGCCTTGTTTGAAAGTGCCAAGGAAAACTCCTACAATTAACGTCCCTAATGCTCAACTATGCGCTAACTTCTAAATTTACTGCATCTTATAACCTTAGTCTATGAATTCCACGCGTAATGTAGTGCCGTGCACTACTCCACCTGAGAGGTCAGGACCGGAGATCATCCCCCTGCTTCACACTCACTTTGGCCTAGAAAAGCCCCAATTATGTAAGTCGTATCCCATATGCGTCAATGTGCTAATTTAAGTGCGATAAAACAGGTTTAGTAGCTTTGAACTCTAGGGTTGAATTTTCTGGCGTTGTGCTGCGACCACCGCGTCTCCTAATCTCTCAGGACACGCGTTTTGGGGGAGGATAAGAAATAATTCTTACTGTGAAAATTTAAATCGTGTTACCATGATATTCTGTCATTATTAAGTGTTAAATGCGTTTTTGAAACGGAATTCTGGTATGCTTACGCTGCATCCCCCACTCCCCTTCCCCTCGTTCTTGCCCCCCATTACGGCGCCTCCGCACACTCGATGGCGCACAGTGCTGCTTTGGCGTGCTGCCTTCTACAGCAGGTACCACTATGGGGCCTCTCTCGTACTAAGTGAAACGAATTTGGTTTTTAAATCGATAATTAGTGCATCTTGTTGGCGTGTTAAGCTGTTTCGCCGTGTTGTGCTCGAATTCAAGCATCTGACTTGGGCCCGTAGTCGCCTCCCCTTCTGCCCCTCCGCATGTCTGCTGGTGACAGCTGCTTCGCTTCTTTCTCATCGTCGGGTTCTTGCTTTTGCGTTTCGCGTTTAGTCGTGCTCACGCTTTAAGCAGCGGCAGATCTCCTGTGGGCTTTCTCACCGCTGCCCTTCTGTGGGAATATCAGAGCAGCGACCACTTTGGCAGCAGCCTTGCAGCGCAGCTGGCTTCCTCCCTCTACAGTGCAGCATTCCGCGGGGGTGCCTTATGGCATTTAAATGCGTCGTTGTTGCCGTGGTTTTAGGCTGAATCGCTCCACCGCGGCGAAAGTGCAGCTGCGTGGTGTTTCAGAGGGTGGCGTGGCGGCGAGGTGGCGTGGCTCGGTTTGGGATTGCAGTCAGCACATGGGAGAACAGGGTTGAGGATCTGTTGCGTAGTTACACAACAGCTGATGCGAGCGGAGGCGGCGTCTCCGCCGTCGCAATTCCTCCCGGCTGCGGAGACCATGTAATCTTCACCTTACCTGGGACTGGCTGCACCGTAATGCAGTTTCGTCTTTCCGACTCAATAAGCCGAGTTGAATTGCGCTACGTCGCTGAAAGAACAACAACACAGAAGTGGTGCGCTGCGTGGCGGTGAGGGCAGCGGCTGCTCCCATGCAGCTCTCGGGGAGGCGCGCAGTCCTACGGCTGAGAGCGCCCGTCCAAAGACACACAGCAGTTTCATCGTTCCAGCAAGCATGGAGACTACGCGTGTACCCTTCGCGCCTCAAGGCGACACGTTGAAGTATGGTTACACGAAAGGCCACCTTGTAATGGAGCAGGAACAGCCGCAGCAACTGCTGCAGCAGCAGCGAATGC
Organism: Eimeria necatrix; assembly: GCF_000499385.1. Taxonomy (NCBI): domain Eukaryota; phylum Apicomplexa; class Conoidasida; order Eucoccidiorida; family Eimeriidae; genus Eimeria; species Eimeria necatrix. The sequence goes on along the minus strand of NW_013651669.1, from coordinate 79,505 downwards.
TGCAACAGCAGCAGCAAATGCTGCAGCAGCAGCAGCAGCAGCAGCAGCTGCAGCTTCCGCAACAATCTCAGGACTATCAAGAAATGCGACAACAGGATTCACTGCGGGAACAGCAGTATGAACAGGAACAAAGGCAATGCTCGCAGCAGCAGCGTCAACAACAGCAGCAGCAGCAAAGCCAGAAGGGATACTCCACTTGCGGGGGAGACGAAGGCGTGCTGCCTTCGGGACCTCTCTTTGTTGAAAAGATGTCTCTTCTCATGAAGCAGCTTGCCACTTCAGGAGACGAGGCAAACGGCCGACCGAGTGTGGCGACGCGATTCGACGTACGGTATTCGTGCCGTGCTGCTAATGCTGCTGCCTGACTTGCGGTGGAGAGATAGGCGCAGCTTGGAATTCAGACTCAACTTTATAAAGGTGTGCGAAATATTTTAGTACCCGCAAATACGTGTGTGCATTTTTCAGTCAATATGCCCACCGGCGACGTCCATTGCTGCATACATTCCTCGGCTGTATCGACACTTTCGCTGCTCTGAGGAGGTTTTCGTGTTCGCGCTCATCTACCTTGACCGCGTCATCCGCGCAAACCACATCAGGATCAATGCACTCAATATTCACAGACTCGTGCTTGCTGCCAGCGTTGTCGGAGTTAAGTTTGTAGAGGATGTAAGGTATGTCCGCGATATTGAACGAGGAGCTGGGGCGGCCTTGGCAGCACTAGGTTGCGTGGCTTGGGACGAGTTGGAGTACTCCCCTTTCCTTATTCTGTTGTCTTGTGAAATTATTGTTTCTGGCTTTTCCTGACGATGTTTGTTTTCACAGGTACAGCAACAGATACTACGCCAGGGTTGGTGGAGTGAGCCTGACGGAGCTAAACCGTTTGGAGCTCGCGTTCCTCAAGCTGGTCAAGTTCGATTTGATGGTTTCGAAAGAGGAGTATGCAGTTTATCGCAGCACGGTCCTCCTCGCCTGCCCATGGCGGCCTGTGTCCAGTGTACCGCAAGTGGAGGCAGAGGAACAGCAGCAACAGCAGCAACACTTTGTGGGGGCAGCTGATACAAGGGTTGGTGGTGTAGACTGCCGCAATTCCCTCATGGGTCCAACGGATCAGCAAAATTATGGCGATGCTCAAATTCCTGTGGAGCAGCAAGGGCGGCTGTATGCGCTTGTGCAGCAGCAGCAGCAGCAGCAGCAGCAGGAACAACGGCATCATGAGCAGCAGCAACATTGCTTAAGTGGCGTGGTGGCGACTTCAACAGCTTCTACAGTGTCGACCACACCTGAAGCTGGTCCTCCAAATTTGCCATCGGGCACTTCGTTTGGTTCTAGTGCAGGCGCAGTGGTAGCGGCTGCTGTGGCGGCAGCGGACCTCATCCAGCAACATCAGTTGGATAGGCTGATGGAGAGCTTACAAAGAACCGAAGTCTCTTCACAAGAGGAGGCATTGATGAGATGCCCACTCCAGCAGCAGTGGCAGAGCTGCGGTGTGCAATATGTAGGTGCTTACGAGCAGCAGCACCCGCAGCAGCAGCAGCTATCGATGCAGCAGACACGCTTGATGCTGCAGGCCCAGGCACAGCAAGCCCAATCGCAACAGCAGCAAAAAGTCTCGAAGCAGCAAAGCCGGTTGTGCAGTCCAGAGCGGCTCCTGGAGCTGCAGCACCAGCACCACCGGCAGATGATAGTGCACAGCAGCTGCTGCTGCTGCGGGAGCATCATCATTAGCAGCAGTTGCTGCTGGAGCAGCAGCAGCAACAGCAACTGATGCTGCTGCGCCAACGGCGGAGCTTGCGGCTCGTACACGGAGGGGACCTCATGGTGCACGAGGCCTCGATGTCTCCCAGTAGTTTCGCACCCACGTCTCGTTGCGACAGTAGAGACAGTTTGCCCATGTGCGGCGTGTTTGGGATCGAGGCAGACAAGATGACTGCAGCAGCTAGCGTGAGGAGCTGCACCTGGCAACCCCGTGAACGGAGTATAGCGCTTTGGCAGCCGAGGTCCCCTCGTTTGTCTCTGTCTTTGTTCCTTATGTCCTGAGGCGCAGTCTCAGTTGGTTTTTGTTGATTATCTTCTTCTTCGGATTCACTGTCTCCTCTACTGAGCCATCTGAGTTGGAGCCAGCAGGGCAAAAGCATGTTGCGGAGCGCATTCTATCGGCCGCCGCCCCTCTGTTTCTCTGCTGCTCGAAGTCGAGTTCGTTTCCTCTCAGAATGCCTTCTGACACTGATTCCACAGCGTTGACTACCGGACGGGCTAAGCTGCACGGTCCACACAGCCCATGATTTGCCTCCTCCGATGTTAAGGTGTGTAGGTGGGCGGTGACGCGGCTCCCGTTAGGGGGGGCAACTGTGCCGGTCTTCTCTCTCCCTGATGTGTTGCGGCGGGGTGCGTTGGGTCTAAGGGTTCAATGTTTACTGCGGCGGATATATTTGGGTCGGTGTGCAGTACCTGAATCCCAGCTTTAGTGTTGAGCAGCTGGGACGAGGGCGGCCAAGCTTTGCTTGTGACCCCCTCGCCTGACTCCCCCGTTGGCTCCTCTCGCTCTTCACGGTTTCGCATCTCATTATTCGGATTCGTGCAAGGTGATACGAAGTGATCGTCTTGCACCGTCTTAGACATGAGTAGTTTGTCCGGTGTTTGTCACTTCGTGGGTGTCAACATTTTTTTTCCTTGCCTTATCCCTCACGCTGTGATTGCTTTTGAACCTGCGCGCCGCAGCTGTACGAACAGCGTGAGGTGCAAGCCTGCTTCTTTCTGGTGTGTGGCCCCTAATCTGCGACCTGCTCGCTTGACATGGTCGTCTTCCTGTATGCCAGGCCCGAACGGTATGGCTAACGGGCCTACTCTTGCTGTCGTCTCCCACATTCCATAGCCGCCCCTTCTCTCCCTGGACTCTTTGCCGCTAGACACTTGCACCCCCACCCAGTTGACCCGATGTTTTTAAAGCCGCGCGCCTGAAGACGCAGCCGCCATCTCTGCTCAGACGGCGGCGATGTTCCGTCGCTGTCGGGTATTTTTTTTTGGGGGGGGCTAGCTGGAGTCAACAGTGGCCCCCACACACGTTCTTCGTGGTTATCGCCGTGTTCTGTCTTCAAAGTGGGGCGATGCTGATGGTCAAGGAACCCATAGAGACGTGCGTGGGGCCTCCACAGGTGTGGCGAGCCCCAGGAGGAGCACAGGCGAAAATTGGGGTGGACAAGAGCTCTTCTGCAGTCTTCCAAAAATCTACATAGTCCTGCGCTCGGCGTAGGCGAAGCAGCAGCCGGCTGCTATCTGGGCGCTTTTTCTCTTTTAAGATTATTTACTGTATTATTGGCATGATAGACACAACTGACTCAGCAGCAACTATTCGGCGTGTCTACGGTGCCCGTCCGTATTGTTCTTGCTAAGGGCTCCACCGGCTCAGTCTGGCGCCCGACCAACTCACGTGGCAACCGGAAGATATGAGACCTTGCTTCATGCGCGCCGTACCAACAGAAGCCTATTTTGCGGGGTTTCTTCTCCGCTTTTGTTGCTTTCGGCAGTTTTCGTTTCGTTGTCTACCTGGATATTAGCTCCTTTGTTCTGGCTCTCTGTTTCACTAAATCGAGGCTGCGGCAGTAGAGTTTCTCAAGCAAGGCAGCGAGCAGCGAGCAGACTCGGCTAGCTTACAAGCTGTCAATTAGCTGGTTTCTGGACTGTGAGCAATTTATGTGTTGAGCTGACGGTGAAGGTGTGTTGGCGGCAGCTACGCTGCTATGCGGGGTGCTTGTGCGATCCATACAGCTCGAATTTGCTTTGCGATCTGATTCATTGGTGGTTCGGTGGTTGTGAGACAGCACTAGACTGTTCACTGTGGCGTCAGTGCAGCTTCTGAGGTATGGCTTGACGATGTAGCGGGCGGAGGAGGATGAGGTCGTGGCTAGGCCGTGCTGTACTGGGCAGCATTCATTGAATCTTTTACTTTGGGCAGGGTTGCCGTTCTCTACCCGTTTATGTCTAGGGTTTATTCGTGTGCATGGTGAAGCGGCGGCAACTGAGGCTAAGTTGGCCCCCAGTCAGAATAGGGTGGTTTTGCATTAATGCATAGGTGAGTAGATAGACGACATCCGCCAATTATTAAACAAGCGGTACCAAAAGTTGAGTGTTTCATTCCTACTGGGGGCTGGCAGCTCGTTTATCGGGCGCCAAGGGTACGTGCAGACAAAACGTCTTTAGGATTTGAGATGTATCATTTTCTTGGCACAATAAGCCTAGTGCCACGATTGTTAAATCGTGCTGGCGCGTAGGTTTTCGTTTTTACTTGTGAGGGAGTTTTAACCCTTTTGACTTTGTCCTCGTCAGTTCGATGGACAGTGTGGGTTGTGGTGTGCGAGTGTGGGGCACAGGCAAGGGAATGTGGGTACCCAGAGTAATCCCAGCCTTCATGAGGATGTGTGTTTTGGGCGGAATCGTGTTTGGGGCAATTCTGTATGACTGAGCAGGTCAATCCATTCACTTGCATTGATGGGGACTGTGCAGTCAGTCAGTCTTGTGCTTTTCTTTTGGAACAAAACAAATATTTGGCTCGATGCTGGTGCAAAGAGACCTTCAACTCAAGGAAGCAGACAGCGCGCAGAGCGCTATGCAGTTTTAATTGTAGGGCAAACACATGCCCGCAGGTAGGGACTTAGAATGCACCGTGTACGCCATTAGGGCCAAGTAGCATGGACCTCAGGATATCTGGGGATGAAGAGAGACTAGGGACTAGGTAGGAACGCTTTAGAGCATCTGGGTCTGGACGCGGATCTTGTCGTAGAGGTTGTTGCCTTGAAGCAGGTCGATGTAGACATCTTCGGTATCGTTTTCCTGCATGCAGCGTTTCGCAACTGGGGTGGGCCTATTTTGAACTTCGAGGGCTTTCAGCGTGAAAAGTGTAGTGCTTAATCTGTCCATGATTCGAGTGCTGTACGTTAGGTTGGGTGTGTTGAGCTGCCTTCCTGGTGAATACGCTGTGCTCCTCACTGGGGTGATTGTGACTGTCACGCGTTCCACGTAATCTCCCTGTATGGTCACAACATTTTTCTCTAACTCAGCTCTGTTCCCTCCTTCTAGGCGGAGATTGAAGGTCTGCGTGCAGTCGCTCCACATGACCTGTGCTACGAAGCTCACTGTCTTCTTTCGCACAGAAGTAACGAATCTGGAGTCCCTGAATGCACTGTCTTTCTGTGGTACAAATAAAATGCTGCTTCATAAAGAGAAGCCGTGCAATTACATTTCAACTCAGCAGCTGATCGTGCTCTACTTCTAACCTGGTCACTTCGGGAGGGATTCACCAACAGTACGCTTTGGTTCAGCGGCTCTTTGCTGTGTGTCTTGACTGTGTAGAACATTGTGGGGAAGATCTGTGCACTTTCTTCCCATCTTGGCGTGGACATGCCCTCTGCTACCGCTGGGAGTGAGGCAGGTGCTGATAATGCAGCAGGAGGCGATGGTGGCTTCATGTGTACGACATCTGCGACGATCTGATTTCGCTCCTCTTGATTTGGTGCTTTCTGTTGGTCATATTTTGGAGATTCAGTTTCTCCGCCGGTTTTAGAGGGTTGGCTTCCAGCAGGCTCATTCGACTCAGGCTGTTGTTGCTTGGCTGTTGCCACAGTTGGGAGGCTGCACGGTGAAAGGTCACCTTCTACTGCATCATCGCGCTTTTTGCTTTTAGGTGACAGATGTTGCAGCGAACTCTTGATTTTATCTCCGAATTTCTTGAGTGGCATTTTTGCAGAGATATGACGGAGCGCAGTGTGCCTCTACTAACAGCAGGTGTAGATGCAGAGCTCTGTAGTCCTTTTAAAGGGAAAAAAATTTGAAACGAACCGATCGCACTCTGCTTTCAAGAAACCACGTGAAAAAAGCTTACATGATCATGATATTTCAATGCAGCTGAGCAGAAGGGCACTTATCGATCCCTGGGATCGCACCTAGATGCCCCAGCGCCGACGTGACCCAGGGAATGGCACCAGCCACGGCCGTACACTTGCAGAGCACAACCCCAGCAATCCAGTCATGAAATAATTCATCAAAATTACATTTAGAATTAAAATGCCCACAAATTCTGCTTAAAAGTAAAGGCAACATTCTGGATGTACTCTAGCCCTGTCCTTCCAAGCGCTGCAGTTCATTCACCTCAAGTATCGACTTGCTTGCTTAAGTGGCTTTGGACGGCGGGTATTACACCTCTCTATCTGCGTGCAACTTCCACTGCCTTAGCGTCAGTGCATCCATACCTTGTCATTTCTTCCCTTCGTCAACGCTTGCCAAGCCCCAATACCTTTGTCCTCTGGGCTCCAACTCGAAGCTCGCATCCACAAATCTAGCATGCTCTCACTGGATGTTTGCCGCCTTCTCAACATATGCATCTAGTTCCTCTATTATTGGCCTCAGTCGTGCAAGTTCTTCTCTGGGCCCTCCAACCAGAAGTTCACAACACGTGCTTCCCCTCAGCATCGTGACCAGGCGTTGTTGTCGACCACTCGGTTCTTCCACAAGCCTGCCACCTTTTGCCTGTACCCTGCACCTTAATAGCTCCTCACAAAGTGGCTCTAGTTAAAACGTAAGTAAGCCCCAGTTGTGCTCGCGTCGGCGCAAAATACAGGTCTCCTCCTTGAGGGCATGCACCTCCTTGTGAGCCCAAGCTAACTCCTTGTGAGCCCTAGCTAACTGCTCTTCAAGTTCATGTTGTAGTTGATACACCTTGTATCTTTTCACTTCGAAAAGAGAAGCAAGCACGTCAGATCTCGCCGCCTCACTCCAATTCAACTCGCAACTGGGCTGCTATTCGTCTCTCTCTCATTGTATGGTGTGTAAGTCTAGAAATCTTCGCTCAGCATCTCTTATGCCCACCTGCATCAACATCTCTCCTGAAAGAGTCAGGTGGAATGTCGAAAGTCACTGACCGCCTCAGCCAGCAACCCCTCTTGCTGAGGTTTGCGATTCTGCACCACGCTATCCCTCCGATGAAACTGAGTGGAACGACAGCAATGCACTCATTTCCCGTTGTTTCCATAACAGCATCTGGCACGACATGAAGTCGATGCTTCTCTGTGTTCAGTACATGCTTTACACAGACTAGATGCTCGACATCAGCTTCATCCCTTTCTGCTCCCTCTACAAATAGAGCGCCAGTCACCAGTTTTGCTTCTGGCTTATTCTCTACACTGCGAGACTGCACGCACGCTCTACTTTCTGTGTCGTCCTCTTCCCCAGTTTCAATAACTGGACAGCCTCTGAGGCGTACAGACGTTTCCCGCCCAACTGTACTACAGAAGCCCATTGGCTTCTGAGCCTGGATGAACCCCACAGCAGCATCTTCTGTTTCAGTAACATCAAGGCCTACCACAATGTTCCGCTCTTTTCCTATTCTGACAGCCAAGCCTCCTCGTTCCTTACCGCGTGCACCCTCTGCAGCATTCTCCATGGCTTCTAACATCCCTGACAGAGCGTTAACTGCAGCAAAGGCGATGCTACATTCTCCTTGTACAGTGCCACGCTGTACTGTGCCTTCCACTAGCCTTCACATTCAGTTGCGTTAAATCCACTACCCTCCATCTCAGTCGCCAGGTCAAAATCATTTCTCGTCTCACAGCGGGGACAAACTGTCTTTTCCTGCAGCCCCGTATCCCGACGAACGTTATTACCATTTTTCTTAACCTCAAAGGCACAAGTTACGTCACCACTCTGTTTCCCTTGTTGAGTGTTACTTATGAACCCTTCACTCTGCAATCTCCTCCCTCTACTTTCCTCTCCGTTCGTTCCACCAAAGACCACATCATTTGCCCAAGTACCACGAGCACCTCTCCCTTGTACAATATCTGACTAGTGATCCCCTGAATTTGTTTTATCTTCAGTGGAACTATTACTTTCTTGTCCCGGGCTGGTTAACAGTTCGTAAACTGACCCTCCACCGCGTGCCCCTCGTCTCCTGCGTGGTTCGCCTGCACTGGTCAACCAGCTAGCTTCTCTAACAGTGATTGTTTCTTCTTCAAGTGGCTCAGTGACATGGGAATTTCCCACAGAACAGACACCTAACTCCTCTTCTGCACTCTAATGTACCGTTGCATCCATTGCCACGCTCCCACCTAACAGAGTCCAGCGATCCAGATCCAAAATGCAAGATGCACTTTAAAGACCTAACATGAAAGAATAAAGTTTCGGTCTCATAGCAAACAGCATGCACGTCCGAATCGCCACACACACCGGCGTCAAACGAGCAAGCATCAACAGACGGCCTGGCTATTCTCCGAAACTCACTTGTGAAATAGCTAGAACACCTCAGTAGCTCAATAACAACTACATCATACACTCATGCCTTTGTCCCAATCGCTGAATAGTAGCAGAGGAGGTTAAGTATACTTTGCCGCGTTGCCCCAAGGCCTGCATCGATTGACGGACAGAGCACAAACGAAGACGGCTAAATACAAGTAAACTTGTTAAAGCCTGCCTGAGCAACCTACATAAAAATATGGAATATTTATCACTGTAAAAACATTTCATGAGAAGCTGCCTTGCAATAATTACAGCACGGGCGTGCCCACAATCGTTGGCGCTCGCGCGAGGTGTACTGCACAGCGCTGCGTTTCGCGCGCAACGCTACTAACCACGGAGTCCACAGGTCAGTCTGCTGAGAATATCAAATCCATTTGCTTATTTTTAAAATAAGAGTGAAGGTTTTTAAGAAGTAGAGTCGTGGCCGATGGTAGAGACAGCACGATCTCATCCACAATCGTTGGCGCTCGTGGGAGGTGTGCAACAGCGCTGAGTCTTGCGCGCAATGGCACATACCACAAAACGCGCCGGTGTGTTTCTGCAAAAAATCAATTTTCTCTGCTAAACTTTGTAATAAAGGCGCCAGATTCAAAACACACGCATGCTTTCGTACTCTCGCACTCACGTGTAGCGTTGCCGCCCCAAGACGACACATGCCCAGACTCGGGCAAGTCGACGCATATTTCAGTGTTACGCGGAAACGTGGTGCGGCGCCGCTGAGGCAGCTGCATGCATCGAAAAAATCAGCAAGAAAAATAGGGATATTCACTTTCGATGTATCGCAGGGCATAAATTGCTTTCCTGCGGTGTACACCGGACTGGATTGTGCTCCGATTCCGAGGTCTACAACATAGTCTAAGGAGACTGCATCCTTCAAGGCTGCTTTTCTACAATCGAAATATCTACTTTCCTATTTGTGTTCTATTTTTGTTGCAGAAAATTTCGGATGCGTCAAAGAATGCGTGGGGCGCAGCGCTGCCCATGCCTGAGGTGCCTGAACGCGTGGGCCACCGTAGATGGCAGGAAAAACGTAACTGCAATGGGCGCACAATGGGCGCACATTCTTCAGATAAACTTGCTACTATATCTTTTGTAAAAGTTTCAAACATGCGGAATGTGAACTGTGGACCACGGTTAACTTGCTGAACTGTGGACCACGGTTAACTTGCACACCAAGGTTAACTTGCACAAAGTTGACTGACGTTGGGAAGTGTTGACGCTGGAGCATGCAGGCAATGCGAGCAAGAGCAGCACTGAGAAGCACTTTGATATACAGGATTCGTATTTGTTGTGATCCTTATTTTGCCAAGTGCTCTTCAGGACCGATTGTTTGCACAGTCCAGGGGCCACCGACGCGGGCTACGCGGTATATCAGAAGATTGCGAACGTTGTTTGGAGCACTGTGACACAAGCAAAACACCTTAGGTTCTCGGAGACTACTTGGATGCGCTTCTTGTGTCTCATATACACAACTCAATAAGTCCATTCGCATCAGTGTATGCCTCAGTTCGCTCCACTGACTTTGCCCAGCACTGGTTCCACTACTGTGCAACTTCGCGTCATGCACATTAAAGCGTCGAGTACGTTTAAAAACGGCCACGCCAAAGTTGTTGGGCAAACTCGCATAAAACGAAAATACACTTCATGAGGCAATATTTAAAAAAAGTGCAGGGAGCTACTAACGGGCTCTGGTGTGGGCAGCCTTGTGCCACACAACACGGCATCTTCGTCACCACATGCACGTCCACAGTACACACAGCCGCCTGTCCAAATCACGTAAGTAGGAGCGCAAAACAAATGAATTGCGATGGGGGAAAGTACCTTGATGTGGTAACCAGTCCCCAGCTCGATAGATTAAGTGTCTGTCGTGTGGACCATGCGGCGCTTCCGTCGGCGTCTTCTTTCCTCAAGTGTCTTCTCCAAGTGACACGCTCTGCAAGAACAAAGTGAAATGCTATGCGAGCACGTAAAAACTGTGAGTGCAGACAAGTCCAACACGGAAGCAACCCATAGGGACAACCGAGTAGGAAATGCAGGGAACCCGCCAAACTTCTTTATACCAGCTTCGTTCACACTTCCTCATGTACGGTGAAGTATTACAGAGTTGACATAACTCTTTCATATCAAGAAGTCCTGAGAACCTGTTTCACTATCCTTGGGAGCATGCCTAGCCAACTTCTACCCTCACTTGCAGAGTGTCTGCACAGCATCAACTGTCGCCAGGCCGCCGCCCTCCACAACAGGCTGCCTGTGATCGGCTTCCCAGGCACAGCTCGCAGTGAGGACGGATGCTAGTCGTCGGATCAACGTTGGCCACGGACGAAACTGTGAACCCACACAGCGCATTGGGCAACACAAGCCAGCTTGTTTTCCCTTAGCTGGTCACAGCCGGCCACAAGGGAAAACTCATTAAGGCAGCAGAGTCGTAGATCAGCCAAGGCCTTTCAAATCAGCCTCCGAAACTCCTGAGCATGGGTCCTAACCATCAAAATGAACATTCCACACACCAGGTTCTATTATCACCTGAATATGAATGATGAACACGCCGTTGGTGGCACTGGAACAAACGGCTGCACTAGGATTTTGTCGGCAGCAGTGACCAGTCTTAGCACTGGCGAAAGGAAAAAAACACAAGAGCAGAACTCACACTGGGCGCTAGGCGTACAATTTCCTCCTCAAGCCGCCACTGAGGCTCCCCTGCTGCATGCAACATTCTAAGAGCTATGAGCAACTCTCCGCAGTCCAAACCGCACTGACTGCAAACTCCACCGTCATGTCGCTCGACCTGAGATACATATCAGCTGCTGCAAGCACTCTGCCCCACTAAGTACTAGACAGAATATTTACAGCATTTAGCTGCACGCAAGCAAACGCCGCACGAAAAATTTCTAACTCGGTGTGTGCAGAGATCTCAGTTCACCTGGCGCCTCAACGCCCGCCTACGCCTTCTTGCGCTGTATGCATCTGCGCAGCGGCCACAGCAGGTGAGGTCCTGTTCACTGCATCGAATCAGCCAGTGATGCCTGCCGTCGTTTGCGAAATTCTGCGGCGCTGTCACAATCTCAACTCCCGTCTGCATCCTGGAAATCTTTGTGTAACTTCTTGCTGTCTGTGAGGGCGCATGTTGTGAACAGGTAAACTGGGAGCTCAGCAGCCGCTCTCTGTTGTTTCCCTCATTTGCGGAGATGCTCTCTGACTCAGCGATCCCGGCATGTGCCCCACTCGGTTGGGGCTGCGACAAAGATACACTCTTTCCACTGCTACTGCTGAAGTTCTCGAGTTCTCTGACTTGGAGGAAGGTGCGTGTTGTGCTGACAGCTGAAATCGGCTTCATGCAGGAGACACACAGGACCTTTTTCAGTTCCACCGAGAATGGCTGCAGGTGTCTGTAAACTCCACCAGACTGAGAAGCAATCCCAGCTGTTTTATTGGTGCTGAGGATCACAGGAACTAGCACCACACGAGAACAAGTGCCTGCATTAACTCCAGACGAAGCTGTTCCGCCTGGCAACCGCGTGCTGCCACTCGGGTCGCTCCCGTCCCTCCTAAAAATTTGTTTTGGAACAGGCTTTCCCATTTGACTAAAAAAATACCGTGAAGAGACAATTGCACGCTCTGGGTCATCATCTATCTCCGATGCCATACCACTGCTCTCTGCGCTACCTCGCCTCGCGTTGCAGCTGACCCCAGAGCTTCTGCCGCGTGGTGACGTTTCTACGTTACGTTCACTGAAGTTCCCATCTCCGCTTCCTTGTATTGAAGCAGGATCTCGCACCTGTTGCTGCTCTTGCTGCTGAGCTGCTGACTGCAGCAGCAACAGGGGATCAGTTGTGTGACGCGGCAACAGTGTTGCAGTGACGGGAAAACCTTCCTTCTGCTGTGACGATTCGTTGCCCCTCCTTCCAACGTCACCTTTGTCGAAGCCTACTTCAGAATCCGCGATTCCGACGCCTTGCTGCTGTATTCGGTGGCGACTTTCCAAGTAAACGTGAAGGTCGCGCACCGTCAATGGCATTTCCCTTACTTTTCGCTGCTCAAAAGATGAAAGCAGGCGGAAGAGTTCCATGTATTGCCGCGCGGCTTCTCTCGTGCATCTCATCCCGTAGTCATTTGCGCAGTCCCCTAGTCTGCCCTGCTGCTGAGGCAGCAGCTGGTGCTGGTCCAGTTTCTGCTCCGTCGGGCAATGGATTGTCCTCGAATTCCCCAACTCTGCGCGTGAAAACGATACGCCAAGTGGTGAAGAAGTGGCATCTGAAAATGCATGCAAGCGCTGCGTATACTTTGATACACGAAACCGAATGCGTTTGGCAGCGTCTGAAGGACCAGACGGTCCCGACAGACTCTCCAACAGACCCTGGGGCCTCTGGAGAGGCTGGCGCAACGAAGACAATGAAATATTGGGTGGATCTGCCGTAACTGAATCCACTGAAGCTTTCTGCAGTATGCTATCAGTGGAAAAGTTTAGGCCAGTGGTCATTAGCCCCTCTTGCTCCTGCACCTCATGATGGCTTGGGTTTTGGCGTTGCTCCTGTTGTTGTTTATCTCCATCAACTGTGAGCGAGTGACCTACATGTTCCAAGCGTGGGAGCATTTGTCGCCTGTACTGATGATGCTGCCCTTCTTCTTGCTGCGGCTGCTGAGTTTCTTCGAACTGAGACAGCTTTGCAAGGGGACCGTCAATTGTTCGCTGTACCAGGGCTGATTGCTGCCGAATTCTGTGCCATGCTGCCTCCTCTGTGACTTCTGCCTCTCGCAGGAGCTGCATCACGCATTTCTTTAATTCTGTGCGAAAGCTCTTGCAGGGGATATGGGTTTTCTGCAATGTTTGCCGGCTGTTCCTGTAACTACTAAAGGGAGTTGTTGGTGGACTCTGCAGGTCATCCTGCTCTTCGGCAGAACTCTCCATGTTCGCTTCACCGCATTCAAGCTCTGTCTCACTGTTAGAGATGCCAGATACGGAGCTCCTGGACAATGCAGACGCACGGGCAGAAGTAGAAACGCCGCAAGCTACTGCCGCGGACGGGCCACAACGGCTCAGCAGAAAGTATGTCGTCACCAACCGGCGCTGCCCGCGCCGGTGCAGACGCGACTCCGCTTGCAACAACTCGTGCTGCTGGGGTAACAGCTCGAGGAAAACGCAGACAGAGGCACCTGAAAAGTCCAACTGCAGCACAAACACGAAGTAACACCACAGTTCAGGTGCCAACACTCATTAAAAAAACTGACACAGCAAGTGCCTTTTTTCCAGTGCTAAGAGTCTCTATGGTCTGTACGCCCCAGCAGCGAAAACGCTCGCAAAAACAGAAGCAGCAGACGAACTTGTCTGGTCATGGCAGCTGGCTAATGAAGTCCAGCATTGTGAAGTTGTACTCCTAAGAGAGGAAGCGGCTCATGACTACAGTGCCCTAGAGTTGCAGGTGCCAACAAGAAAGGTTAAGGAGTGAAGCATGAACATCGACATCGCCAGCAGTTACAACACACCCCATGGGAAGAAGCCGAGATGGAAATGATTGCCAAATTGCACGCTGGGTCACTTAGGAAAAGTCGACGCCGCCTGTGTCTCTCCTCCTCTGGCACTGACCCGTCGATGCGCACGAAAGCCTGCCGCTTTCGAACACCCGAGAGCCCTTGCTCTGATGTGTTCAGACAACCCATCCGCAGCTCCCGCAGCCGAGCCGCCAGTGCGTCCAGCACGCGCCGATGGTGTGCGAACACGACGACCTTCGTCGGGGCCTCTGCAGGAATAGCGCAAGTGCAAACCCTGATTTCCCAACCTTCAGTGGAACTACTACACCCTGTCTTGCAAATCCACAAAATGTGAGGCAGCCATAGCACTTTCCTAATTCTCTCGTTCATGCTTCCCATCCCTATTCGTCCCAGCAATCTCAACCTGTCGCCACTACTGAGTTCATTTTGGCTGCCTTGTCACAATCTCAGCGGTCGTCACAATGCCATTCGTACAACGCAGAGTCGACACAATACAGCAAGAGCCTCATTAGCTGCTAATTCCTTATTGATGGAAGAATCTGGTGGATAGCTGGGTAGGGCACCTTCTGCGTCATCAAGCCAGGAGACAGAGGCGTCTTTAAAGAATTTTTCAAGCAACCATTCGGCAGCAGGCAAGACCTTGCATAGGCCCGCACGCTCTGCTGGTGTTGCGGGGGGTTGCTGAAGAAGCTGCGTGGCGACGCCTGCGACGCCGCTAGAGGTGTGGAAGTCCGCGGCTAAGCAAACGACACAAATGACGCCAGGAACGGCAGTTTCTAGACAGGCAAATGCATGCAAACAACTGTAGATATGAGGATCTCCGTGCCGCTAGTTGCACCCTAAGCGTGACGATGAGGGGCAGCTGCAAGCGCTTGAGACAACAGCAGCAACAGCACCATGGTGGAAAACATAAAAAAAACAAACTGACGCGAAGCAGCGCACGAGGAAATGAAAGAAATACAAAACAAGAAGCTGCCAGAGAAAGACGGCAGATGCCACGGAGATGAGACGCAACAGCAAAACTGATACGCCCTACTGCCAAAGCCGTAGTCGCTGTCGCCACTGCTCGACCTAGAAGTCACCCCTGTCTTTCTCTCTTCTGTCCGTATCAGTGACTTATAAGCAGGCTTGCGCAACAAAAGTCCCTCTGCCATGGCGGTGACCAGCTTGTTGTTGCAGTGCAGCTGAAGAAGGTGCACAATTCGTGTGCAGGGTGGTAGAACTAAAGCGTCACAGTCTTCCGGGGCCTTTGACACCCATGGAATGCCTTCCACGGTGTTTTCTGCTTCTTGCACAGACAGCAGCAAATCAGTACGTTCCAAAGAAGAAGTTATTTGCTCCTCGCCACCCCTAGCAGCTGCAGGCTCCGTCTCCGTGTTTGAAGAAGACACCCTCTGAAAGAAAATCCCGGCTGAGGCCGAGGGTGGAGGCGATGTACCTGCTTTCATTTCTCCTGGCATATCCTGCGCGCCTAACTGAGTGTTCAATGTGTTTCCAGGAAGCCCTTGTAATGAGGTCTCTGAGGACGCTTGGGATGACATCCGAGGTAACGCTGCCTGAGGAGCCATTTGTGATGGTCTCTGGGAGGTTACTTTCGGGGGCATTCTCGATATATCTCTAAGCGTCTTTCTTCTGCGTACGAGAACGGCTCGCGTAAGTAGAAGATGTAGCTCCCAGCTCCTAAGAGAGGCCCCGAATCTCCTCCAGGATCCAAAAGCCCGTGACGAGCAGCAGTACTCTTCTGAGGTAAAGAAAAATAAGGACGTGGAAAGTATATTAATCAAGATTAGTCACTCGGAGCAGGCAACTAGCAACCAAGAACAGAGTCAATGTGCACCAAAGACCGACTACAGCACAACCATCAATACGCCACACAGCTTGGCCCTGCATACATTAACATCAGTAGCAGACCCCTCAAAGCCACCGACGAAACTGGCCCTGGTACTAGCAGCCACTGCAATGAGAACAAGCCCCGCGTGCAGCAGCATCAACAGAGGAGGACTAAGCAGCAAGCGTAGCAAGAAAAGTCGTGGTCACAGTAAGGCTGTCACCAGCAAACTGTAGGCGCTCCTCTCTGAGTATATTTCCCACTCGCCGCCTCTCCTGTGCACGCTCAGCGAAGGAGACGAGCGAACTCTTGTCGCATATCCCTAAGGTATCTCCGGCACTTGAACATAAGGGCTGCCCATAAGCCTCAGGAAGTGCCCCTGCCGCTGCAAATGATCGTGTTCTTGCTGCTGCTGCTGAGGCTGTCCTCCATGCCTCCGTAGCCTCAAACCACGGCGACCGAACGAGCGCACAAGAGGCCGGCCCCGTTGTTGCTTTGGTGTTCTCAACTCCAATATCCTCAACCAACAGGTTCTTTGCCTCTGTAGCTGAGACACGGGAGCAGGCAGCAACGGCACCCGCAGCAGCAGCCGCAGCCTTACCAGCGGATACAACAAGCTCGCTCCACTGCTGCAGCTGCTGTTGCCTCCTGTCTGCAGCGTCCTGCTGCTCCAAAGGAGGCAACAAAGCATCGACTAGAGGAAACAAATCCGCGGGGATTTTTACAGATGGAGTGCCTGACAGAAGCAAAGCATGCCTGCTGCTTCTCACGAGGTCAAGCACCTTTTTATTAACTTCGTGACCACTGCCTTGGGGCCTGCAAATTTTCCGACCTCTGAGAACTCTCCCTCTGGAATTACCAGCGCATCCAGAACTCTGTTGCTCCTTCTGCTGCCGATGCTTTTGCTCCCGTGGCTGTTCAGGTGTTGAAAAATACATAGATTTGCTGGTTGCTGCACCAGCAGGATCAGCTTCACTCTCTACTAGCTGTTCTCCTGCTGTTTTTGTTGTTGCATCGTGCGGTGTTCCAGTTGTTCCAGCAACTGCCGACGCCGCAGTAGCTGCTACGACTTCTGAGGACGTGTATGGAGCTGGTCTTGGAATGGCAGGCCCCCTCAGTTTGTGTGCCTCATCTACAACTACAAACTTGTATTGCGTGGCCTTGAGAGTGTCGTACAGTCTGGCAGCCATCTCAAAAGAGGACAGGCAAATCAAATGCTTTTCGTCGGGAGACGGCCGATCGCCGCTGGCAAACAAAACTCGTAATTGAGGAGGACCGCTGTACTCCGGCAGCCACTCCTCCAATGCGTCTGCCCACGCCAAACGCATAGATGCGGGGACCTATGAAAAAGTGCCGGCAGACACAGAGTCAAAATTTTATGAACAACTGGAACTTTACTTCGTGCTCTGAAAGTTGAACCATCGACTTGGCGGCACTCTAGGGTTGAGGCAGCTGCACTCACGCACCACTATAAGACATGGAAATTGTTTGTAAACAGCAATGCACGAAATCGCCTGCACTGTCTTTCCAAGTCCCATCTCATCCCCTATCAACGCTCGACCTCCCCGCTGCAGTCCATAAGCCACTCCCTCCCACTGAAAAGGCAGCAAGTGCTGCCGCAGCCGAGATGGCAGCAACCACCACGCAACTCTCAGGGCAATCTGTACACAAAAACACAACCGTCACTAGCAGAAGTGCTGCCTACGCAAACGGCAGCAGCAGCAGGAGATTCCGCAAAAGTGGCCGCAGCAGCAGTAGCAGCAGCGAGAACTCGTCGCCTTCTTACTTCCTTTGACGTCACAAGAAACTTGCCCGACCCCCAAGCCTCTTTAAAGAAGCGAAGGGTAAGCGAGGGGATGGGCGTCAACGTTGCCCAGCCACAGACAGCAGCTGCCGCTTGCAAGATATAAGGATAAGCAGATAAGCGGAAAACACAACCATCAGTGTACTTCAGGCCGTCCTTGGGGGATTCAACAGCTCCTTCAGTCCAGTCCTTAAAACGAAAACTTTGACGCTTCGATAAAGCACCTAATTTTGAAGTGCTGCCGGCAGGAGCAACAGGAACAGTTGCAGAAGTTCCATCTGACTCCCAATCATGCTCACAGCACCCTTCAGCTGCAGAAGCATGAAGAGCAGCTGCGCTACTGAACTGCAACCGAAGAGATTCGTCTGACTTTATGCGGTCACTACGCGGCAGCCACGAAAGCGGCCGCAAAAATTCAGGGATGCTCCAACTGTCTTGTTTTTGCTGTTGTTGGTCCTGTCGATGGTGTCTAGCATAAGCCTTGGCAGCAGTGTCTATGATTCGAGGGAGAGCAGTTGTCAGCATATCCCCGGTCTCTGTACAGCCGGCTGCATGCAAGCGAAAGGCGTGTGGGGTCTCAAACTCGCAGAATATGCGCACTCCATTGCTCCTGTTGCTGTTACCGGTGCAGCAACGCCATTTCTCCACCTTCGAGCCGCTCACTTTTCCACGACAGGTAGGGTACCGAGAGCACCCCAAAAACATGCCTACAGTAAACAAATGCAGCCTGTGTAAAAGCGAAGAGCTTCACGAACGTTTGGAATATGAAGCAACAGCAGTGATATCAATGCAGAGAATAAGAGACGCCGCCGTGAGTCATACGCGCAATAAAATGAATTAGACGTTGTGTTGTTCGTGGTTAGTGAGCTGTCTTGACACAGTTCATAAAAATCATTGCTACAGTTGTTGTAGCAACTGCTGTTACGACTGCTCTTACTGAGTGTCTTTCCACACAACGCTTTCCGTGCTGCCCTGTTTCCTGCTGCTCACCGTAACGGCCCGAGCGGAACTCCATCCCAAACTGGTGACAAAGAGGACAGCGAAACGAAGCAGCAACCTCAGAGCTGCTGAGACTTCGTCGTCTCTCTGCCTCAGCCAGCCACTCCAGGGAAAGCCTCACTCCAGGACTCAGTTCAGATTCGGCCTGCAGTTCATACGTGTGGGTGCAGCGGTAGCAGCTGCTGCTGCTGACTCCGCCTACTATGTTTGTTTTGGTACCACTGCAGTCACAGGAGCGGCTATTATTATTTTTGTTGCTCTTGCGACTGGAGGAACTTCCCTTGGAGACGGGAGTGGTGTTGCTGCACGTGCTGCGAGCCACCACGCCTCCCCTGTTCCCCGCCACCACATTTTTCTTGGGAGTTCTCTGTGGAGTTTTCGGCGCATCGAATGCAAAGGCGTCGAAGGTGCTTAACAGGTTGTCGGGCGGTCCACGGGGTTCATTAATGCCAACTGTCCTCAGTTGCTGTTGATCTGACATTTGAGGTAGCTTCTGAACATTCTTTTGGAGCAACTGCTGCACGCGGTTCTTCCGCGCGCACCTGAGGATTCTCCTGAGTCTGTTGCTGCTGAGTCCCCTGCAGTTGCGGGTACAGTTGTCGGTATTGCTGCTGCGCAACCTCTGCCCCGTCAGCTGAGGACGGGCCAACGGACCGCTGTTTACACAATTGCAATCCAATAAATACAACTACAGCAACAATATATTAATGTTTATTCCCGTCAACCGCTACGTAAGCGTCCCGCAATGCGTTGACGGAACTGGCAGCATCTGGGGACCTGAGGGGGCCCCCCAATCTGCCGAGGGCGGTCCCCGTAAGCTAGCCAACGGGCGTTAATTGGAGTGTGTGAAGAGCTTTTATCAAGTCATGTTGTACAAACGTAGTCAATGAAAAGGCGAAGGAAGGGTGATACGCCGAAGACGACAGGCGCAGCTGCCACCCATGCCCAAATCCATCACCAAACTACACACTGCAATGTGGTGCATGCTCAAGACTTGCTAAATATATTTAGTTTAAACTGTTTCCACTATTTTGTTGTTGTCTTAGCCATGCATTTGCTATTTGGATGAAGACGAATCGAAGGCCCGCTCTGAAGGCCGAAGACCAGAGGCCGGGCAGACCGTGGGGAGACGCTGGGTGGAAGGCCTCTCAACAATTTGGTGAGTGTTTAAGGGGGCAAACCGAATATTGCTTATATTTGCGAGCTCCATTGATGACTGTTAGCCTATAAGAAAACTAATACGACGCCCAGATGAATATGATAGTGATAAACGTTGTTACAATATGTGAGGCGTGTCGTTGCTTCTGCCCAGGCTGTTCATTGTTGAGATAGATTCTCACGCTGTGGAAATTGGTCAGAATGCACATTCAATTTTTGTTTTTATTTTGTGTCCTTATTAAGTGGCTCAAGATGTCGGTTAAAATTTACTTCTTGGCCCTAGAAGCTATAGTTTGCCAGGGGACGGCTGGCTGTTCAAAGAGGTGAAGGCGACTTATGTCTCAACGCAGCACAACTGCAGTAAAGCAATGAAAATCTTGAAACTCAAAGCAAAGCTGTAGAAGTAAAGCGAAGCGCCAGTCGAGGCAAAACAGGTGAACGCCGCCTGCACACGCAAGTATGGTGCTCGATCCAAATATTTCCAAGCGTATGAATGCACACGCAACTCTATGAATGCGTACTAAAGCGTACGAATACAAACGCAAACGTATGAATGCAGGAATTCGTTCAAAGCCCGCATTCGTCATGGACTAAACAAAACACTGGTTGGAAACCCGCATTGCTCTGTTGGTGTGTGCTGAAGAAAGGAACACAAGTAGACTACGCATAGAAGACCGATGGAACTGCAGAATGCAACTAATCTGCTAAGTTCTCCAACAGTCTGCGGATGTGCGAGCTTCTCTTTTCGCCTTTTTTGGACGGTGCTCCAATCTGTACTGTGTTGAGCGCTTCCACTGTGGCTCAAGCTCAACCGTAGATTCCGTAGTCACTATGTTTTTATCTGTCTTCTTTTTTGGCCGAATTTATGCAATTTCTGTGGAATCTGAGCTGTGTTACTTTTCTGATTCTATGTATGTGCTTATCTCTATATCCTGTTGTGCTTTGCTTTATGATTGCAGGTGCACACGTGTTTGTCGCTCTGAGTCTCCATGTGTCATTTCATACCCCTATGCATGCTTCTTTGGCTTGCTTCCTCGGCATGTATGCCTCAGATAGACAAAGAACTAGTACTAAGAATAGAGATAAACAAAAGTGCATGCCTTTTCATATGCATTTGAAAGCCTGGTTGCTTTCTGCTTCTGTGTGTCTCAAGGTATGAACCCTTCTTGCGTATGCACCTCAACCTCTGCCATCGACATTCTCTACCTTGCATGCTGATAGTTTGCCACCTCCCCTCATGAAGAACCAAACTCTGCCTTGTTGCGGAGAGCTTTCACTGTGGGCACTCCATAGGCTTAATGACCTTGCCTAGCCAGAGCACTTCATAAATATTGATTGTGAATCTGGGCTTTCCTGCAAGCAGCTAACAGGCGACTGAAGCAGTAGCAGCGACGCCACTATATACGCATAGCTGCATTAGCAGCATAATCCGCAGAGTTTCTATGCATGTATAACAACATGTGAACGCAAGTGGTCGTAGTACACGCATGTACATAGTTAGGAACAGGGGAGAAACACCCTTAAAGGTATCCACTAGCTGTCTTCTTTTGTCTGTGCACTGTGGGCTGCATCATGATGTGATTTTTTCTTCTCTTTGTCCTTTTTGTCCTTATGTTTTTCAGCTTTCTCTGTCTTGTCCCCATGGTCTGTCTTCTCATGTTTGTTTTCTTTTTCTGACTTTTCGTGTTTGTCTCCCCGTTCTGCTTTTTCATCCGCCCTCTGTGCGCCACTGTTCAAAGCATCGTTTTCTCTCTTCTCCTGCGTGGCCGCTTGCTTGTCTTTCTTCTCTGTCCGTTGCTGGTCTGCTTCTTCATGGCCATAAAGGGGAGCAGCTTCGGGCTCGTATCTTACACGTACAGTGGAAGGATGGGGAGGTGCGCATGGTCTAGGATTCTGCTTGAGTTTAAAGACCAATGCTGGCTGCCTGTTGCTGTGCAGCTCCACCGGCGCAGGCTCTTCTGGTGTCAGTATAGTGCGCTCCCTGTACTCAAGCTCGTAAGGGCTCAACGGAACCTCTGTCAAGGCCAAAGCTACATCATATAAGCCGTATTCATACCACCCGCAGCTAGTGCTTGACAGCGGTGGTCTCCGCACGCTTCGCGCCCGGCTCCGCGAATACAAGTCCTTACAGGAAACTGAGGCTCTTCCTGCTGGCCCTGGCAACGGGTTACCGGAGTGTGGTATTAAGCGGAAATCCGCTGATCCAGCAGGAGGCCTTATTGTCATCTACAGTACACAGAAAATACGCTAGTGGAAGAATAAAAGAGAAACTAGAACACTGCGAACAGCACGGAACTGAGCTACTGGGTGCATATGCCTGCTACAGTCCTTAGAGAACTGCAACCCTCCAAAATCACTGGGAGAGCTCTGCGCAATACGGTAGGCATCCCGCGTATTTCTGTTCTTGGTTTCTTCTGGATATGGAAGAGCAGAAGGCACTACGAATGCTCATCGATACACCAAATGAACCAGCGCACCTGTAATACATAAATGCCTGCACCATTTGTTGCTCGAATTGCGCTGATGGTAGCGTGAGGGTACACTGGAGATCGTAGCTGAGTCACCGAGCGCCAGAAAACGCCCCGCGCACTGCAAGTTCCCTTCAGTTTCTACGGCTCAGGCTGCCACACTGCTCTGCAGAGAGCCTAGCATGGCAGCTTTCGGCTATTCTGAACTTCTGAGAGGCTTTAAATGCATATGAGGAGCGTGACTCCACACAGCAGGAGCAACATCGCAGTTCAGAGGCGAGCGTTGTCACGCCTGCAGCAGAACCAGCTGAGCTAATGCGTTGGGTAAAAGATAAATTCTTTCCTCATGAGCCTTTTTGCTCACACTTCTTGGTGGGCTTCACTGTTTGTCATTGTTTGCTACAGAAGTAACAGCAGAACTTAACGGCGCTGCACCCTCGGCCCAGCCCCAGCTTCAAGAACAGAAGTTATTGAAGAAGAGTAGCCGATTCTGCGTGTCGCAGTGTTAAGCAGTGTAAGAATATATCCTATTTAAAAATCTTCTATTCTTCGTAATAATACATGATGTGATTACGCACGGCTTACTGCAGAAGCTGGCAGGCTGTTGAAACCTTCCACATATTCCATCACAATCTCCCATCGCTATTGGCTACGCGTGCCTAGTCGCCGTTGTTCGCGTCCAATCGGTATTTTTCGGGCAGCAAAACAATACTGCTCACTAATTTTTTGAGCAGCCTTCTGTCTCTGCTGCGCACACCGAACGAATCCCAGGCCAGGGTCACAGCCTGCTTGGGGGGCTGCTGTTGTTTCTGTCTCTCTTGTTGTAGGAATTAACCCGTGGATATTTCCTTTTCCGCCTTACATGGCATTGAGTGACATTTGGGTGAGTGCGTATGATTGTACTGCATGCTGGGCCCAAGCGCTGGTTCACCCGCTGGAGAAACAAAAAACGGATCTTCTGGGGCTTCCACTACAGCAACAGCTGCTGCAGTCTGCGGGGAAGCAAGCAAAGCATCAGAGAACCTCCGTGTGGAGGGGAGTCTTCATGTTCTGGTCACGGTTGGCACCACATCGTTCGATGACCTGGTGAAGGCTGTGGATTCTGTTGCATTCTTAGGTGTGCTGAGGAGTTTAGGAAAAGTCCGTTTGACAGTGCAGTTAGGTCGGGGACAGTATATCCCTTTCGGGATATCTGCAGAAGATCCGGATTTGACTGGTGTTGGGGTGTGGGTACACCGGCAGGGTCTGCAGTGCGTGCGGGTGGTGCGTTACATCCACTGTCTTTCACTTATCTTGCCTTCCTTCGACCTCATCGTGTCTCACTGTGGAGCAGGAACGCTTCTCGGTGCTTTGCGGGCGTCGCGGCGGGTTGTGGCTTGCGTGAATCAGAACCTGCAGCAGAACCACCAACAAGAGCTGGCTAGTGTTCTGGCTACAGCTAATCACTGTGTAGCAGTATTCGACCTCAAAGTGCTGCCGCAGAAGACGCTAGAAGCGTGGAGAAGGCCTCTTTACACCGAAGCAGGAGAAGTGATAGCATCGGTAGGAGAGGAAGGAGAAAGGGCATCGGAGGAGAGAGAGCAGCACGAGCGGCCCCTGCTACCTCTGCCTTCTCCGAATGTCCATCGCTTCGTTGAAATTATGAATGAAGAAATCGAGGAAGGAATGGAGACGGAAGAAACAGTGGAAGTACCAGATAAGACGTACATGGAGGCCACACATGCCAACAGAGACAATTATCGATAGACAAGGGCAAAATACGGAACACGCAACCTGGAATGGGTTTAAGAAGGCATGGTGAGGCCTGCAGGAACGGATAGGACGACAGAAACAACGACAGAAACAAAAGAGAAAAATGAGGAATAAAACTGCCCTTGTTTCCCTGTGGTCTCCTGTTCTTCGAGTTGTCCCTCCATCAGCCCGTCAAAGGCATGAGACAAAGAGTCAACGAAATAAACTACTGAAGGCAGGAACGGGAGAGCAAAAATAGAAGTGGCAGTGTAGACAGGGACATAAAAGACTGAAAAAACAAGGAAAGGAAGAAGAAGACAAACACGCAGAGACGAAAAGACGAGAAGGCAGAAGTAAGCATCTACAATAGACAGAACTAGAAAGGCCAAGGAGAAACGACGGAGAACGGCCAATACGCAGAGATGGCGGACCCCACCCCGTACATGCGCCTGACCAACCCTTTTGGCAATGCCGCGCGCAGCATGCAATTTGTAGGAGAAGGGGACTCTCTTCTTTTAGGAGACGATGGAGGCCTCTGTTGCCTCTTTGATTTGAAGTCCAGACGGAGCGCGTTTGCCGTATCGCCTTCGAGCCTCACCTGCTTGAAGGCTGATGCTGTTGGTCCGCCCATGGCGGCTGCAAATTTCAGTGGCAGCAGCAACAGCCCTGTGCTGCACATAGAGCCGCTTTATTGCACTCGCAGCAGCTGCTGCAGCAGGGTGCTAATACAACAGAAAGACTCGCAAATCTCTGTGTTTGATTTGGAGTCCCAGAGGTTCACTTTGTCCTTCAAGACTGGCTCCTTTTCATTTTGCGAATGCGCATGTCCACAGCCAAAGACCAGCAAAAGCAGCAATGCGTGGAGCAGCAGTGGCAGCAACTGCGTGGGTGAAGAGTGTGTAGCGGCCCCAGTAGCTGAAATTGACACCATCGGTTTGTTTGATATCAGGGCCTCAGCCTCGTGGCATAGAGGGAAGAATCATATGAGCGTAGTGTCGCCTGCGCTTAAGCTTAAGCTACCTCCGAATTCTGCCTCTCGTTTTGCATCACAGGAGCAGAAGCTGCAGGAGCCAGGGAACTGTGGGTCCGTTCAAGGCCTGGGCTTCCCAGCATCCGAATGTCTGCTCCTAGCTGCGTACGAACTGCCATTGCTGGCCCTCTGGGATGTCAGAAACAATGGGCAACCGCTTGCACTTCTGCCTTTGGGGGCCACATCTTCTCCCCCCGCTTATGTTGCGACAGTTCGAAACAGAGTATGGACTGGATGCATTGAAGGAGATATATTCATACATCGCGTGGCAAGCCAGAAAGGAAAAGACACGCCAGCAGCAGCAGCACCAACAGATGGAAGCACAGCGACGTTTTTACTAATGTCCAACGAAAGGCGGGAGGGCACAACAACCGTGGCTTGCGGCAGCAGAAGGGATGACGAGGATTGTTTTGGTATCCTTCCTTGCCTAACCGGTGTAGCCCATGTGAATGCAATCGAGACTGTTCGGAGGAGCCACGTCCCTACCTCCAGCCATTTTGATCTGTTTAGCAACGTAAGCTATCTAGAGTCAATGGGACCTAACAGCACACACCTTACCTGTATCTCCGTGCGCAGGGATGGCCTCCTTGGCTCCTGTGGCACTAATGACGGAGCTGTGTTGTTGCTCGAAGGGAAGCACTTAAAGCCGCTGGGTAGCCTTCAGGCCCACCACTGTGGTGTCTCCGCTGCTGCCTGGTGCAGTCACTCTGGCCGACTAGCCACGGGGGATAAGCAAGGGGTTGTCTACCTCTGGAGTGTGTATGCAGATACTTACACACGTCAAGCTTGTAACTAGGCTGCCTCTGTACAATACATTTATGCCATTTGTCTGTGCTCATGTGCGCATATCCTATACAAAAGCGTCTCGCCTTCTAACATCGCGACTTAAAACGATGATACAGTTGCCCAAACAGCACACTTGGGGAACTGCAGCATTGCTCTACTCGTGTTACTGCAGTCGTTAACGCGCTTGCTAAGCGGCAGCGCGTGAAGGAAATGGATATGACTTAATTCCCCAAACAGTGAAAGATGTCTTCTTGAAGCCAAGAAAATGGGCCGCTCGCAATCGCACAAAAAATCCCACAAAACGAACAGGCAGAAAAAAAAGACAGGCACCTGTGCACTGTACGTGTACAGAAAAGTGGGATGGTTTGCAGAAGCGGGCTTGCCTGTAAATCTTGTGTGTATTCTGTTGCTTCCGCAATTTGGAGCAATGTAGGCAATTGTGTGCGCATTCTTTACTCCGTAAACAATACCACTCATAATATATACACCATCACTATACTTGCATTATATTCCAACAAAGATACAAGTACTTGCACAATATATAAAGCTTTTCTTGACAGGCGAGGTATTTCCAGGATACTTTAATGTTTGATTATAGCCACGCGCCCCAATTGTTTGCAGCTTTATGCAAAATAGGAGATTCCATGTTTAATTCTACATATACAGGTAAAAGTAAGATGTAAGAAAACATAAACCAATCAGACCTCTGCCGATGCGAGCTATATTGTTTCAGATGTTAACAGGTACGAAAATGAAAAAAATATTCCATTTCCTCTACGTGTATGCAACGCAAATGAACTACATCACCCACACGACCAGGAAAAATATCTGCCATGAAGACACTGTCATGTATACGAAACGCAGATTATGCCGAAAATACAAGAAATAAACATGTGGGTAGCACTTCTGTGTGCACCAGCCATGTATGCGTGGGCCATGTATGTATGGATATATGAAGCTATATTCATGAGCATGTAAATGCTGCACATTCCTGTAGGAAAATGTACGTAGGCATCGCTAGGTGTACTACTCTACACCCGAAGCCGAGAATTGGTCGAATGGCGTCAAATATTGAGCAACCAAAAATAGGCTCCACTAAGAAATCACGGCTGATACTCGTCCCAAGAGCGGACCTCCCAAAAGCGCTTCCTGCCCCTTTCCCGCGAGATCTTCTTGGACAGGCTCTCGACAAAAAACGAAGCCAACTTCAAGTCCGTTAGCAGAGGCACTGCATATGCAGGAGAATACACACACACAGTGGAAACTGCATCCATACAGAAGAGCACGCAAAACTCGAAAAATTCAAACTATCAAACAGGAAAGCGCGAACAACGCATACACACAAGTGTCGTACACATGTTCGTGCTCCCTTGAGAAATCACACGAAGAAGAGCATCTCAAGAAAAAGAGAAACGCACCACACACAACGCTGTCTTTGTGCGTTTCCAATCTTGAATCACCACTTTGTGTTCAAGCAGTAACACATGTAAGCACCCAGTAGTAAACTGTGCGATCTAAATGCACTATCACTGGTTGGAACAGAAGCGAGAAAAACAGCAACAACATCAACATTACAATCAGCTTCAATTCTGCCTTCCGAGCACCGTAGCTGTACTGCATGTAAAGATGTAGAAAACAATCTCTACCACGTACCACCAGCATCGACGGCCGTTCTCCTAATAATGTAACCCGCAGATACGGACCGGTGGTGCGCCCGGCCTGGAACGTTGATAACTAACTCTACAAGACCTTCAAACAAACGGAAACATACAATGCGTCGACGCATTCTGGACTCATTGTCTGCAGCACTGCAAGACAGGCGCCGGAAGCAGCATGCAACCACACGACCCCATCCACTATTTCTGCTGCTCATTGATCCTGCGCTTGCTCCACTGACTCTCAGAACTACAGACGATTCCTTTCCCCCCCCCTGCCTCTCTCCGTCCACTTCCATCTGCTTTTCTAAAGCCCTAGACTCCTGTTCCACTTTCTTCTGTGCGCATTTGCTCTGCCTGTCTCTTTGCCATTACTTTGTGTACCCCCTACCGCACACATCATCTGCCCGGTTCTGCCTGTTGCCTCCCCACCACACCCTACCACTGCCTCCGTCTTTTCCAGCAGTAAGTTCCTGTGCCCGTTAGAAATTCTTCTGAATCTCCCCACCCCACTACTTTGGCGCTAATACTGCAAATGCTATGAGACCTCTCATCGTGACGACTCTGCTCACCCCTCTTGATGACATCCGTCGCAGTGAGCAGATCTTGGCCTCCTGCCTCAGCACTGTTCCCGTCTTTGGAGACTGGAATAATTTGCTTTTCTATCTCACTGAGGACCATCTCTCCAGGTGGTGTCTCCAATTCCTCCCCACTCTCTACCGGAGCTGCCAAACTGCTCCACGGCTCCGTATTCCTCTGCGCACTCCCAGCCTCCTCAGAAACCGCTTCCAAGCATCCTCTTAAGCTCTTCCGCAAAAAGTTGTACGTTCCTATGATTGCCAAAAGTCACACTGTAAGACCACTACCAATGTGCCGCAAAAATACATGCAAGTAAAAGACCAATAAAAAGTCGAAGCATCAGCAACAACAGCTACTTGAACACAAAAGACCATCTTCGGAAACCGCAATACATAAATCTGCTGCCATGCCAAGATATCGTAGAACGACTACGGAACAAACACACAACAATAGGATGAATGACGTCAGCAACACTACTCGCAGAAATTGCCAAGTTACTACAAGGTGCAGGTAAATTGCTAGAAGCCGCTTGTTTCGTCAGCCCCTCCGTCCTGCTGAAGTGCAGCTAGACAAACCTTCCGTTGCGTAGATTGTGAACCCAAGTTTGACAAGCTTAAGTGCGAAAGGGAAGAAGTCTACCTTGGACCATCGAGGACCTGTGAAGGCGAAGTCAGCGCAGCACAGTCAACTCTGTCCCAGCCAGCTCAGATACTACTTCAACAAGCCATATATTTCCCTTAAACACAAGTTACTGACCAACAGTTTGTCATCGCAAGCATTATTCACGAACCTGTTACGAGCATTAAAGAACGCCTCATTAAAGGTAGCCGCAGGCCTGCAGAAACCATTGCTTTCAAAAAGGCCTCGTGCTTGTCTGCCCCGAAACAAGCTACCTGAGAGTACGTCAACACATTAGAATACGCACTCCACACAGGTGGGATTCCATCTACCCACACTAATATCAGCAAAAAAAGCCGGCAATGTAAATTTACAGTGCCGTTGTTGTTGCTCAGCTTAGCTACCTCGCCTGTGCTGCGCATTTCTACGCCGAGGAGAGGATCACAGCCTCTAAGTCTGCTGAAGGAGAAGACCGGGACCTTCACACAGACAAACTCCAAATCCGTCAGATGAATTGATTCTGCTGTCACCGGCGCTCCCACCATCACCCTAGAATACAAAAACACCAGCAGCCCAGCAAACAAAAATCACCTTCACCACTTCAGCTCATGATCTAATGCCAAAGCTCCTGCTGTGATAACAACGGCCGCACCAGCCCTAGACAATGCAGCTGAAGCTAGATGAAGTTGTTTGCCTCCCACCAGGCAATCATCGCTGTATTCCGCCCTTTGCTCTTCCCCGTTTCCAAGTGTTCATAAAGCTTGCGCTTACTTTGTAGCTTGTTCAATGAAGTCCACGCCAAAGCACTTGCTGATGAATGGGAAAGTGCGAGACGCCCTCAAATTGCACTCAATGATTTTCACTTCGTTGTTCTTGCAGATGAACTGGATGTTAAATGGACCTTTGGACCCCTCACCCACGCCGACAAACATAACCGTAAACTTGAAGCGACAAACACAATGAGATCAAATAAAGTTTGACCAGCTACAAACCCTCCTGACGTGCAACCAACAGCCAGCAGCAGAATCCACCAGATAGAGCCCCGTCGTCCGAGCAAAAAGGCAAAAGCAGCGTGCGCTTCTTACCCGACACGCGCAAGGCCCTCGCAAGTTTCTGGGCTATTTTCTTCACCCGCCTGCAAAACGTAGCGGCAGAAGTATCCCTCAGTGTTGCTGCTACTGCGAACTCCCCCGGTGCTGCTTCCGCCTCCCTCATTATAGCAGCAAAGAATAATGTAGAGCTAACCGGATCGTCTCCACATAGAGTGTTTGCGCCGGTAGGATCAAAGTGGCATCTCCCGAATGTGTGCCTGCGGAACAAACGTGAGTTATCATAAAAACAACAGTACAACACAAATGGCCGTGAACACCCGTTCACCTGGATCTCCTGCTAGTACAAAGTGTTACAGACCCGCATTTTCGACGTGCTCGCTAATAGCGTAGTTGAGGATCTCGCCGTTGTTAGCAACGCTATCGAATTCTACCTAAGGAAAAGAAAGTCACAGAGAGAGCGCCACTGCGGATTCCAGAAAAAAGCTACACTCAAGATCACGCTCAAGGGGAGGACTCGGAACCCTCGAGACACTTGAGACAAACTCCAGAAGCTCAATAAGCCGTACTTCTGCATACCTCTTTTGCGTTGCTGACAAATTTGGATATTACGACCGGGTTGTCGCCAGAAACAACAGCTGCGACCTGCGCAAAGTAAGGTCCCGCAAAGGTGTTACACATTAGAAACTCGGGAAGCATCGGACGTGGGCCACAAAGAACGAAGGGTATACGCACCTGCAAGAATTCCCTCAACTGCTGATCATTCGTAACCACTCGCATCGCCGCACCGCTCAAAACATAGGAAGGCCTTACAAGGACAGGAAAGCCCACCTAAGATATGCATACACAGCTCCAGTACTAGAACTAAAACATGACAGGAAGAAAAACTGGGCACCAGAGAAAAGCACGCCCCGCAAGCAATGTCACATTGTCACCGCGGTAAACGTTACAGCTGCAATGAAGACCTATGCGGGTTTATATGTTCCATGATTGCGTACGGAATGGGGATGAGCATCACAATGAAAGAACATGTATTGAGGAATATCCCACAATCACGCTTCAAGGCAACTCAGTCGCGGCCCGGCAGTACCTACGGTCCTGCATGGAAGTGGTGCTAGCGAGGGACAGCTCAGGCTAAGAAGAGTTGGGCTCTACAGTCGCATTGCGACCATGCACAAACCTTGTTGCTGAATTCCCTCGCTGCTTCAAGCGACGAAAATTCGCTCCAGCCCGGCTGATCTAGCCGCAACTCGTCACACAGCCTGCTAAACTTGTGTCGGTCTTCACAGCAATCGATGGAGCTGACGTTCGTTCCTGGTCAGAAGCGAAAATGTCAACACAGAGTACACAACAAAGCTACGGACACACACAAGCGCAGGGTCTCACTGTCTCTGCGGCTCTGTGAGCTGCACCGCCATTTATAAAACAGAACTAGATGCTGACTTCAACTTAGGTACCTATTATGCCAACGCCCCTCCTTTGAAGTGCGCTGCACAAGTTGTTGGCCGTTTGACCTCCAACAGAAATGATCATCCCCCGCGGCTGCTCCAGATCCCTTAAGAGACACAACAAGAGAAAATGTAACAGGAGTCTGAGGAACGGCATAAAATGGCTCTGAGCAGCCTCTTGCGCACGATGTTTCTGCAACTGCGGATGCGACCAAGTAGCCGCTGGTCGCATCCGCAGTTGCAGAAACATCGTGCGCCATTTTATCCCGTTCCTCAGACTCCTATTACATTTTCCCTTGCTGTGTTAAAGCGTTCACGTTCCACCTTATGGAAAGCGCCCCTTTTGCGAAGAACATTTACCAAATGGTGGAGACAGTCTCAAGCGTCAAATCCTCGAAATACAGGCGGTCGCTGACGTCGTAGTCTGTGGATACTGTCTCTGGGTTACAGTTAACCTATGAATACATAACAAAATCTGTTGCCACTGGTGACAGACGTACTGATGCTCCTTCTCTGGCCCTGCCTACACAAGACATCTGGCACCCCTACTGTTAATGGACCTCCCAGAAGCCACTTCGCCTCTGTGCGAGCATGGATGCCTCCTTGCTGTTTTGCTTTGCGTCCCGCCTGCTGCCTGACTGTTGCCTATCTCTGTGCCTCTTCCCCGTCGTCTCTAGGACCCCCCACGCACCACGATCGCCTTATGACCCAACGAACGGAGCGTTGAGATGCAAGACACTGCAGACCAGTCGAACTCCACGCTGCTACCGATGCAGTAGCAACCGCAACCTGTGTCACATCAAGTAGAAGCACAAAGTCGATGGAATACGCCACGTTGCCACTGCTCCGGAACACCCAAACTGCGGCAACAGCGAGCGAATCAGTTATAACCTCACCAACAGAACCTGAAACGCCGCATGCACGGGTAACCTGCGCTTTAAGACATACCTAGCACGACGTAACAGCATATGACAGGTCCTTCCACTTGCTTCGTCGTCACCGTCTGTCTTGAGCTGCATAGGCTACCCAGAACTGAACCCTGTCCACGCTCTGCTCCGGGCGTTAACCTCAACGTATCCCTAGAAGGCTCAGGAGTTGGAGATTGCAGTGGCTGCTGCGTTTGCTGCCCAAGAGCTCGGGGCAGATGCCCTCTCAACTCGCGCAGCTCCTGCAGCTGCTCCCGGACTTGCTGCTGAAGTTGCTGCTGGATACCTTGGTGCAACTGTTGATCTAGGTCGTGTCCCTCACGCTGCTGGTCACCAAGCTGTTCAGCTTCACGGAGCTGCTCCACAGGCTGTTCCTCCTTTTTTTCCTCAGTCTGCCCATCCTGCCGCCCTGCGTCCCCCTCCCGGCCATCAGGCCGCTGCTCCTGCTGCTGACTCTGGGGATGAAGTAAGTGCTGTTGGCTCTCCAGATGCTGCTGCCCATGCTGCTGCTGCCACTGCTGCCAGAGCACCTGCTGCTGCTGCCGCCACTGGTATTGCCACTGCTGCTGTGACTGCTGGCGTTGTGCTGAAGGCGTCGTAAACTGTGCGCTTTCTTGGTGGCCTCCACCCCAAGGACCAAGGACTGTGGACACATCACATCCTTAAGAAGCCCTTTACGCCCCAGATCCGATTTCTGCCAGCTACGCAGAGCGGTGGACGCACAAAAAGCGTTTCCCCCGAATACCACAGGCAGCTGCCCTCACATGCAGGCCTGGGCGTACGTGAACCAAGCTCACAAAACTGTGTGTGTGGGGTACATGGGTTGTATGCGTTCGTGCACGTACGTGCACGAACGCATACAACCCATGTACCCCACATACTTGCATGCGCGTCCTCTCATGCTCGCAAAGATGCGTGTGAGTGTGAACAAGCAACGACAGGAAATGTGCGAAATACATCAGCAAAGCACCTCCACTCCTGAAAAGTAGCAAACACGGGGAGGGAAGACCACTACCTATGTGTTTGCTGAGCGCCCATCTGACCTGAGCGTACCTGGTGGCAAATCGGTGGTATTCAGGGGCTCCACATCATCCTCAACGCCGTGGTAGGTCAAGTAGAGGTAGTTTGTCTGCGCTGGAAACTCTGCAGCCAACGTGTCGATCTGCTTTATATATGGCTCCACGACCAGCGCCTTCCTGTATCTCCACACATCCTCCTCTGTCACCCGCAGGCCCTCCACAGGGCCCCCACCTACATAGGTTGCAATTTGGCGGTCGCTAAACCCTGAAGACAAAAGCAGACCTATCTTCCACGGTGCCAGCACAACTCCCCAATGGGCCTTCCGTGTGCTCTTGGCGCATACAACTTGCAAGCCGGTCTGACAACGCCATTCTGAGACTCCACCAGGACGTTCTCAACTTACCGTATTTTTTGACATAGAAGAGGTCCGCGCTAGTCAGCTGTGCTAGAGAGACCTTCGACAGGCTTTCCTTTAACTGCTGAATGTGCTCCAGCTTAGAAAGGAACCAAGGGTCTATGTGGGTGAGCTCATGCAGTCGCTCCACACTATAACCTCGCGCTAGCGCTTCCGCCAAAGCCCAAATTCTGCAAACGAACTCAAGTGACCCTCCGGCCAACAGCTACTCTCATTCGGATCTCCCGCTCGCACCCAGCAAGTGTAGATGACCGGAAAGTTACGCGGAGACCAGGTTGGGAGATTTAAATGTCCGCAGTACGCGCATGGTGCTCAAGAAAAAGAGCTCACCGATTTGCCGACGGGCGTGCCAGTTCCTGCTCCAATCTCCCCCGACTCGAAAGCAGCTCATTCCCCTCCTGCAAGCGGCCTCACACTCCAAAGACACACTTCTAAATGGCCCGCCAGGGAAATAGGTTTACGGCTATCAACAGACATTGACAATACGTTATGACCTCGACAAACTGGAAACTGATGAGACAAATGGGGACAACGACCGCAACAGATAACACAGCTCACCCGACGGGACATATCAGGGCACAACTTCTCGTCAAACCCAGTAGCGTCCCCGCTAACCATCCTGCAAAACAACAACGGGAGCACATACAATGCGGTGCCCTATCTTCCGTATAACAACCAAATACAGTGCTTTCTCTCCCCGCTCGATGTGGCTGTTCTAGTCATGGCTGAAGGTCCGCACTAGTATTTTCGTTGTTGCGGGCACTGGGGCACTAGTCTTCTCGTCCTCGTAATGATGAGGCAGTGTCTACAGTTCACCTCAGCGCTTTCTGCAGTGATTCCTCAAATGTCCGTCCTATCGCCATCACCTCACCGACGCTTTTCATTGCCGAGCCCATGAACGGATCCGCGTCATCAAACTTCTTCATATCCCATCTGCACAACCGCATTTAGACAAAAATGAACTCTGAGCTCTAATCCTTGGCAAGCAGCAGTGCACTCCATTCACAAGTCCCAGGTACTAAGAATGAAGAGGCATTTTCCTGCTGATTCACTTTGGCTGGCAACTGTTCCTGGTGCAGTGAGGTGCTCTTCCACTCATCATATGCATGCAAACCAACACATGCCTTCTCTCCCCCATCCGTGTTCCCGTGTCTGTGCCCTCTGGTTCTATGTTCCTGCATATGTGGGGTGCACTCTTTCACTTTCTACTTGGCTACTTCCGTTTCTACACTCCCCCCTGCGTATGTATGCATGCACAGACCTCCATGTACACGTGTGCCTGTTAGTTCTTCTGTGTTCAAGCACGGCTGTTCAAGTCTCCCCTGTGCCCTCTGGGAGACAGAACAGCGGGCACAGTGGACGCCCGAGCCGACATGTTGATGCTTTTCTGACCTGGGCACTTTTGTGACGATATAGTCAAAAGCGGGCTCGAAACAAGCAGTAGTCCCCTTCGTCACTTCATTTTTGAGTTGGAGCAAATCAAGTCCTGAATAAGCACAAGATAACACAAGTGGCAAGCTCTCCCTAGACAGCCTTGCTTCTGCATTCTATGTGTCGGTGTCTGCAGAACCCACCCCTTAATCCGCACACGTACGGACAGAGGTGCTCAGGCAACTGTGCGCTTCAAACGTCTTATCCCAAGACACCAGGATTAACCCCTTATGAACACAATCAAGAATACACACACGTAACATGTATACTTAACGTGGCCTCGAAATACTGATACACAGAACTCCATACAAAAACGGGCATCAAAATACACAACAGACATCCCTACACTTCAACCAATATTCACCATCCAAGAAGGCTTATGCTCAAGATGCAAACGAAATGTAATGCGTGGCTACGTAGTACTTCTGCCGCTTCTCACGACTTCTGCGAGACCTAAACGTGATCGTCAAGAGCCAGCACGACTGCAAGTTGACAATTACCTAGTGCAAGCTTCGCGGCAATGTACGCCAGCGGGTAGCCGGAAGCCTTGGATGCCAGCGCGCTGCTGCGAGACAGTCGCGCGTTCACCTAAGAATACAGTTCCCAGTAATTGGAAAGTCACAATCGCTTGTAGATTTCACTTCACCAGACAATGCGGCAGACAGGAGCTTCTCCAGGCAAGTCTACCTACTGTCTACACGAGCATTCTCAGCTCTACACCGTAAACGCATATGTAGGAAATTCGCTTGTGCATGTACCTCCACTATGTAGAATTTGTCAGACTTCGGGTCCACCGCATATTGGATGTTGCACTCGCCAACAATGCCAAGATGCCGGATAACCTTCAGGGCGCACTCCCTCAGGCGAAAGAAGTCGTCGTTGCTTAATGTCTAAGCACAGCGGTCGCATTTAATACAATGGACACCCAGCTACAACACGAGCTAACCAGGGGTAATCACGGAAGCACTTCCAACTTGGGGATAAACGTCGTGCAAATAACGGCACAGCATGACCAGGAACGGAATCACCAACGCTCCCAACAACAGCTGTTCGTGAGATACTTGTTCCATGCCCTTCGTGTCTGGGCACCTGGGAAGGAGCAACAACAATGGAATCGCCTGTATGGATTCCTGCGTAATGATTGCAGCAGACGCAACAGAAAAAAAACTAATGCCGCCGCTTGGGTACCTTTTTACACTCCTTAGTGTCTTTAACGCCTACGTACAACGTCGGCGTACGTACGTCTACGCTAACTACCCCTCCGAACAATGTTTCTAGTATCCACATTTACACCTCATTCTCACATCTCCAGGTTATGTTGCTCCGTGCGCCTAGCCAGAAACGGCCTCACACTAACACACCTACCGCTTCCTATCCCCGCTAAGCAATCCCCGCAAAGCTCTGGCCTTTTACTACGCCACAAACCTACTCCCTGCCCTACTGGATGCTGCTTGCCACCTCCGCTAGTTTTGAGAGCACTGGCGCGGAAGATAGACTGTGAAGCAGCAGCAAGAGTTGAAATTCACCTAGGGGGTCCAAATTTTCCATGTTACAGATGGTCACGCAGTTGTCCTTCGCATCCCTAACAACTTCATACTCGATTTCCTTCCAACCCTTCAGGCTCCTGTCTATGAATACCTGAATGTCAAAATTCAAAAATATACCCCAAACACGAAGCACCTCATCCAGAACACTCAATAAAGAACCCTAAATTCTGCGAAACAAATATGTGCACTGCGAATCCACACTTGGCTCGAGTGTGCAAAAGCATCCGTGCACAAGCGGCGCAGAGAGGTCTCGTCCTCGGCAAAGCCTGACCCGAGGCCACCTGCAGACACACTTACGCCTCAAAAAGTCGCAGCATTACGCCCTGGGTCTGTGAAACGTGCTTACAGCGAAATCTGTCCCGCACGGAACAACAAACGTAAGGCGTATTTACCAAGTGCGAATGCCGCGCGTATTAGAACTGGGTATCCAAGCTGTTTTGCTGCTGCAACTGCCTCCTCCAAATCCCTAGCTGCTGCTGATGGCGCCACCTCCACCCCTATCTCTTGGAGTTTTCGCGCAAATAGCTCCCGGTCTTCGGTAGCAATAATGGTCTGCATGGGATAAACACAACCGTCTCCACTTCAAGTAGTTCCTCTGCGCCATTTGGGGCTGATAAGGCTTTCCTCCTTGTCTACACTGCCGCTCACCTCTATTGGGGTTCCGAGAACTTGGCAGTCGTACTTCGCCAAAATCCCGGAGCGGTACAAATCGACGACACAGTTCAGGGCAGTCTGCAGCAATGTAGAGAGCAGCCATACTAACCTGATGAGTAGAATGCGTTATGGTGCAAGCAAGTGTAGCATCTGCGAGAGCGCCGCTCACCTGTCCCCCGAAAGAGCAGAGGACCCCTTGCGGTCTTTCACGGTCAATCACTTCCGTTACAAACTGTGGCGTCACCGGGACGAAGTACACCTGAATCAAAAATGGGGAGAGAAACAAAATGAAAATGAGACTAGTAACAAGAGGTGCAATACTGCGGTGGTGGGTGTAGTTGCAGCTTCCGTCCCAAAAGAGGGAGGGACAGCCCCAGTAGTCCTACCGGCTCTACGAAAAGTCAAAAAAGCCCTAGCCCCCGATGAAGCTGACCCTGTGAGCCATTTGCCTGGAGGTCTGGACTGTGGCGATATTTGGGTTGACTAGCACGACGAATACGTTGTGTTCCTTGAGGGCTTTTATAGCCTGTGATCCCGAGTAGTCGAACTCCCCCGCCTGCCCTATGCTTAGGCCCCCGCTGCCTGTAACATCCATAGCAGTACTGAGTAAGCAAACAAAATGTGACAGAGGGAATACCAGGAACCCAAAACACGGCACACACACAACCATTTCCGTGCAGCAGCTGGATATGCTAACGGCTATCCAACTGCATGTTGGAGCACATTTCGCTGTGTACCTGCCTTGCACCATTCCTAAATGTGCCTAACTAAATATACAGGTGCAGCCCTCACCAAGCAGCAAGACCTTTCTAAAGCCACCGGGAAACTGGTATGGTATAGTGTACAGCGTCCTTGCAACGATGCGCTGCTGCTGTCTCCGTAAGGAGTCGATAAACTCTTCAAAAAGAAAAAACGTGTCCGTTGGACCCCCTGAAGAGATACAAACACCGCAAGAGACCTATGATCCGGCTGCCGCTTCAAGTCCCCTGTCAACCGCACTTCTGATGCCTAAGCAGTGATATTACAGCTCCCGGCTCTCCCCCTTGTGCTCAGGGAATCGCGGTGTGAATGCTACAGTTGGAAATCGCAGATCCAAAGGCCGGTAACTCAATGCTTGGAGTCCAGAGCAGAAAACTCCTGCTCCGTGAAGCACAAGGCGATGACTTCACGAAGACCTAGTTCCCAAGCGCCGGCATTGGAAGACTGACGTGTCAGCAAAAAATTCGACACGTTGAGGCACGAACTACACCTGCACTTTCGACAAATGATTCTGACACTGCAAAAAGCACTACTGCGCGATCTAGAAATCGGCTGAGAGGAATTACCGGACGCCTCCGGATGAAATTGAACAGAGAAGTAAGGCATAAAGCGATGAGAAATTCCTTCGTTGCTTCTGTCGTTCGCGTTTACAAATAGTGGTGTGAAGTCTTCGGGGAGAGTCGCTGCGACAGATTGGGCAATCACGAATGCAAGCACACACACACCAGTAAACAATATTATATAAATTCATGACTGGGAACATAAAAGATATACGCATACACCCATCCACACGTACAAACACATCCACTAGAAATTATCATGATGAAAGAGCGAAGAAACTCTGCGCCTTGCATGCAGCAGGAAGAGCCAGAAATGCAGGCAACATAAAGTCTCCACTTGTGATTGCTTACACAAAAGCGAACACTCACATGCAAATATAACGCAGTGCAACCAGTTCTGTAACATCTCACACAAATGCGAACAGTCACAAAAAAAACACGTCGCAGCCAACTCCACAATTCTTCCACTGTTTGGACGTGAAAAAAGGTCCCGTAGGAAAATGATTAGTACAACTGTGTCCACTGTACATGGGAAGCACAGGAATGTTAGCACTACCTGTATCAACAGCGTAGCCATGATTCTGCGCCGTCATGTAGCAACGGGTCGTGCGCAAGTCCACTACGGGCTGGTTCATGCCTGTGAAAGAAGAAAACAGAAAGTAGAGAGTCACAAACAAGATATAAATAGTGGACCAACATTCAAAGGAACCTCAAAGAACATGCTTGAACATGCTTGCAGAGAAAAAACAACCCGGACTGAAACGACTAGTTTGTACTGCCGACCACAAAGAACCACGGATAATAAGCCGCGAAATTCATGACGATATACTGCGACACGAAGCGGAAAAGATTAGGAAGAAATCAAAATGAAAACAGGAGTCACTGCAAGTGAAGGTTAGCTTCACCCAGTGGCGCCCAGTGCCACCACCTTCACCAGATTGCAGTACTGCAGATGCCAACTCACCCCTGTTCCCAAACTTCATTTTGTAAGTCTTCGCCCCTGCAGCCAGGGCCAGTAGCTGATTTCCAAGACAAATACCGAATACAGGCTTCTCCTGGAGCAAAGCCTTCCTGCAAGAACGCCAGTTAACAACCGCAGTAAGTAGCAATAACCGGCAATAGCAGCACCAGGCACGAAGGCTCAACTGGGCCGGACTAGCAGCATCCCTGTAACTCAGCACGGCACGCCCGCCAGAGCAGATTTCAACACGTCAGTCAAAGAAACCACATGCGGGACTGCACCAAATCGAGAAACCACCAGCGGAGGCAAAATAAGTGGAAAAGCAAAACAATTCATGCATATGACAACGGAAAACAAAACGTGCGCAAAATAGGGAAGGGCGGCCGAACATGCGCTACGGAGACTGCTAGCCTAAGGCGACACACATATGCGCATACACATTCACGTGAGGAAGGCGAAAAGGCGAAGATACAGAGGCGCAGTGCACCTTACGCGATGTTATAAATAGTCGGCCGACATAGGGAGGGATCTCCCGGGCCGTTACTAATAAAAAGGCCGTCGTAGTCATCCGAGGTGAAGTCGTAGTCCCATGGGACAACCTGCACGCAATCAACAGTAAACGCACACCCGACACTTCGTGGATGCCTCCCTTGGCAGCACCTAGGACAACGCTCACATAGATACTGCAACTGCAGGGTGTTGCTTAACATCGTAGCCAACGATCTCATACAGTAGCACGAAATCCAGCATCATCAGCAACAGACATCGGCAGACAAATGTGGCTTCACAGACCTTAAGGACAACGTTGCATCCTTTGAAGTCCGTGTACAGGAATTGCCTGTAGATGTTCATCTTCATACCGCAATCTACAGCCAGAACTTTCACCTGGTGGCACTGTAGCAGCAACACACTCGGAACACCAGCATTATCTACAGTGCACCAATGCCACCAAAATCACAGTCACCCTAAGATCCACCGCAGTGTGCATAATGCACCTACGCAAACAATCGAGGGAGCAGTGGCAGAGGTAAAATCCGCAGCAGACCCAATTGCTGGACGCCCTGCCGATGCGCCTATGTCCAGATCCATCGCTTGATGACACTCACAAAGGGGTTCATTGGAGAGACGTAGACGCGAGGCTGCCTGCAAGAGACTTCGGCCACCAGGTTTCTGCAGTTGGGATCGTCGAATTCCAGACGATCGCCTGCTGCCTCAAGGGCAGTGACCCATGCCTCCAGTCTCGCCGCTCTTTCCACCCGCTGCTGCAGCAGTGCCATTAGGGCATCCGGTGAACTGGCACGTGACAGTACAGCCTGTACTGCCTGATGCGCAGTTACACGTGCCAACAGGTCTGCCGCTGATTGCTTTGCAGTGTCAGACCTCAGATATTCCTTCACCGTCCGCTCCTCTGATTCCGTCAACACTACGACCTTGCCTAGCATCGAACCGGACTGTACACAAAAAACAGCAGATACCATATCCACCCCACTGCTGCTGTTGTTGCATCCGCAGTGGTACTTCAATACACTCGTGGACCCGACAGCGATAACATCATCGTTCAACGGAAGCGCCGTGGCTACTGCACGCTCTGTCCTCCAGGAGGCGACACCTCCAGGGTCAGATACCACATCCAAAAAGACGTAGCAGCTTGTAAGATACAAAAAAGAAGAAGAGGGGCAAGCCGGAACTAGAGACAAAGCAATGCAGCCAAAAGTCAATCACGTCACCTATACGCAATGAATGACTTGCATGGAAATGCACACCACAAAAGTGAGACGTGCCACGGAGTATGACAAAGCGCCCGGAAAGCGAGTCATGCGAAGGGCAGGCGCCTTGCGCACGCCACACCTCCAAATTGCAAAATCACAAAGAAACATCGCGCACCTTAGTGCGAGGAACATGATGGAAATAGCATAAACAGGCATTCAGAGCAGGAGCGTGCTGTTGGAGAGGCAACAGACACATAAACGAGGAACAACCAAAAGTAAATGCCGCACCGATGCTGGGATTAAGAGATGATTCAGAGAAGCACGTTCTGCGACAACCAATGGGATCTAGGCACACACGGGCATTAAACGAGAAACTTGACACACGACCATTCAATGCGCTGAAACGAAAGTTTAGATGTTGGGCAGATTACACTACTGTAGCTTGCAAAAGCCGCGATAGAGCGGAAAAAGGACACTGAAAGAGAAGGGGAAAACAAGACACAGTTCATCAATCCAACACCAGCCACTCCCTACCCCACCTCCCCGACGCCCGCCCCTTTCATCCATTCATCTCAAAAAGGCACTGACTTCTCGTAAATGAATTGTAAGCGCTCTGGTGTCCACACCCCACAGCGCTGGTACTCGTTCACTCTCCAACCACTCGCCCAGCCTTTTCTCCGCCTTCCAGTGGGAGAGAGCAGCTGGTACGTAATCGGCTGCCAACAGCGCCGTGACATGTATACGGCGCCCTTCAAAGTGCAGTGGCAAACCCAATGAATCCTATAAACAGCGCCAGTAGAAGCAACTACGGCAGCTGTCAAGCATTTTAAACTGCTCCACGCATACAATGAGTCAACAAACGCCCCCTCACCACTCCGGCGAGCAGCAGCACACACGGACGGCAACAGCAGCGAGGCGACTAAAAGAAGCAAACGGAACGACGACTTTGGCAGGAGCTGTGCACGCCCCACAACTTCACCAGACGGCACTCCATAGTTGCCGACAAGAGGATAAGTCAGCGTGAGAATCTGCCCAGAATAGGAAGGGTCTGTCAGGGATTCGGGGTATGCAACCATCCCTGCAGCAGCAGTAACGACAGGATTGGCTGTATGAAGCGCAAAATTGCTGTTTTGTCTGGCCACCAGGAGGTGCAGCTGAACCGGGGAGGATCCTTAGCGGAACCATTAGAGGTTAAGGACGTCGTTGCAACACTGCTGTTTACCAGTGTTGAATACAACCTCCCCTGCAACAGATGTTTTAAATCCAAAGGAAATCCCTCCAAATTGCCGACCATCCTCCAGCTGTAGCACCCCCAGGCAGCCCTCATCTACGAAAAAAAAGGCAGAAAAACCTCCGCAGTCCATGCGGCATGCGGTTTCGGCGCAGCGCCGCTCCAGTAGGGAATCTATAGCCGAAATTATTTCTGCACAGACTACGGAATACGAGCTGTTCAGACACATAACGCCTAGCGTTGTGGGTTTCAAAAACCACGGGAAACATGCGCGGACCTACAGCTCCCATTCACCTTTCAGACGCCCCATAAGCACCTGCCGGGAGCGGGGCGCCAAACCTGGCGAGCAGTACTACTTCACTATCAAACAAGCACCACATGCTCCCGAACATGAAACTGCCTTTTATGCCTCGAAATAATATAGATCAGCTGGAGCAAGAGTTGTTTGCTGGCACGCTAGTCCCCAAGAATCGATGCACCGGAGACGAGCTAATGTGCAAGCAGATGTGTGGGGTGGCGCAGGACTTACCGTTGAGCCCAAGTGGCTCCCTCAGCCACTTTGCTGCTTGAGGAGATTCTTGTATCAGAGCCTCCTCTACAGCTGCGGCAAAAGCAGCAGCTAGCGGCTGCTCCCGCTCTTGCTCTTGGTGTTGATGTTGCTGTTGGTGCTGCTGTTGCAGCATCAGTAGCTGCGGTGGGGAGTTGTTTTGCATTGTCGAAACCGCGTAGAAAAACCAAAGGAAGTGGGCGCTGCTGCTGTTTCTGCACCGGCTGCCCGTGCGGATCCTGCCTGCCGATGAAGGGGGAGGCCCTCGTTTGAGACGGACGGTGACTCCGGTGCCGCAGCTGTAGCAACTTCGTCGCTCGTGGTGTTTATTCCTGTTATGAGGCCGCCTTCTTGAAGGAAGGCGCTCCAACGCCAAGCCTACAAAGAAGAAGCAGCAAAACCGCTGCTGCGGCCTCGTATCGCGCCGCCACTGCCTGCCGAGGAGATGCGGAAGTTGTAATGGTAAAAACTTGATCCTACCGCACACTTGCTCTGTGCGGCACGTAAGGCACAGAAACCTGTCTCCTATTGATAAGCGTTGTTAATGTAAGCCATAAAAACCAAAGGCAACTTTGTTTTGAGTGGAAGGCACCGCTCAATCAGCACAAGGCGATGAGGCGCAGTGGGGGGGAAAGCAGCGGCAGCTCCCGCTGCTGCAGACACCCCCCCGGAGCAGCAGCAGCAACAGCTCCTGCTCCAGCCCGGTGCAGACGAGGCACCGGTCAACACCAGCGTCGTCTCATGCGCGAGAAACGATCAACGGCCACCACACACAGCTTGTTTTTTTCTTAAATATCAACTGCTTGGCTTATATTGTGCCCCGTATGTTCTTCAGCGGCAGCTGCAACGCCACAGTTCACGTCGCCAAGGGCTGTGCCACTGAGGCTGAGCCACGACACAGTGTGTTGCTGCTGCTGAAGCAGCGGCAACTGATGATGGCAGACAATCTCATTCTTAGAGCTTTATTATAGGTGTAGTGTGCCAATTTGTAGTGGGAAAGAGGCAGGTACGCCGCGGAAGCAGCAGCATCAGCTGCTGCGGCACTGCCAGGAGCAGCAACTGCTGCGACGGGCCGTGCCGGCGGTGCAATGCGCCGTCCTTTTAGCCAATGGAAGGTATAGGGGGTTCTGCAGCATCTGCTGCATCAGGAGAAGCAGGAAGTGCTGCAGGAGAACCTCCACGTGAGCTGGAGGGAGTTGCAACGGGGAGTCCTGCAACTGCAACTGCTGCTGCTACTACGGCAAATGGTCGGCAGCAGGGGGACTCAACTACCGGAGGAACTGGATTATCTGAACATTTTCAGTCGCCTTGCTCCACGCAAGCGACGCAACGCTGCGTCCCAGCGGCAGCGGCGGAAGTGACGTCATCACCACCTGGAGGGTCCACAACGGCGACGCCGTCAAACACCCCCCGAATGCCTTCCGAGGTGGAACGGCTTCGACATTTCTTGGTGGATGAAAGCGTCCGGCAACAGCAGCAGCAGTTTGCGGAGCTATGTATGCGACTTGCGGCGCGAGCTGTGCAGCAGGCC
The DNA here is from genome assembly GCF_000499385.1 of Eimeria necatrix. NCBI lineage: Eukaryota > Apicomplexa > Conoidasida > Eucoccidiorida > Eimeriidae > Eimeria > Eimeria necatrix. The sequence continues at coordinate 35,294 of NW_013651669.1, read as the reverse complement.
CACACGGTGATTGCAGCGGCTGCACATTCATCCGTGGAAAGCGACCCGCTACAAGCAGCAGCAGCAGCAAGCAGCACCCTTGAGATAAGCAGGTCACTGGCTTCCGGAGGTATCGCCTCCACAACCCTTGGGGTGCGTCTGCGCGCTGCTGCTGCATCTTTTGACTGCGATGCGGCGGCAGCAACGGCGGGGGGCCAAAAGGGGTTCCACGAGGCGGGGACGGCCTCGGGATCGGCAGATTCGACTTCTGGAGCAAGGGGCGCTGCCCATAGCCCTAGCTGCAGCCACAAGAACGGTGGAGGCAGCGGCAGTGGCGGCGGCAGCGGCAGCAGCAGTGGCAGCGGCAGGGGCGGCAACAGCCACAACTGTGGCAGCAACGGCGGCTGCTGCTGCGGTCTTGGTGGCGCCGGCAGCCGCGGCCGTAGCCATGGCAACCTTTTAGGCGATCTAACGGACGGCGCAGGGCGCGCCTTTGGCAGACTGGCGGGAGCAACAGTGCAGGGAGCAGCAGGGGGAACGTGCGCAGTGGATGCCGGTGCCAGTGGGTCTGATGGAGCAACACAGACAGCAGCTGCACCAGTAGAATGTGAAGCGGCAGCAGTTCCAGCACATAGATCTTCGCTTGCCGGGGGCCGTCGCCGGATCTCGATCAACAGTTTGACATCCACTGCAACTGCATGTGTGGAGGCCGCAGCAGCTGCGGCGGCAGCCGCAGCTGAGAAGCGCCTTCAGCTCAATTTGTTACGACTGAAGAGCAACAGCAGTTTGTTGATGACAGGATCTGATATTCGGGTACTGCTGCAATGGCGACAGGAAGATGTGCTGCTGTACGAGCAGCACGAGCTGCTCAGGCAGATCCACGAGAGAATCCTGCGGCTGCAGCACAGGCGGAGGCAACGTCTTCATGCGCAGGAGCGCATGCAAGAGCAGCGCGGCAGCTTCCTTCCACATGTACTGCTGTTGGACAGCCCAGTGGCTGTTCTGTCGCCTGTTAAGGAGGCAGCAGCGGCAGCAGCAGCTGTAGACCAGCGTCAACAGCAGCTGCGCCGCTGCCGCGAGTACCGCATGCTGCATTCCTTTGCCGTGCAGCAGCTTCTGCAGCTGTTACTGCTCTTGGGCCTACCACACTTTGCGGCGAAATTGGCACTTGCAGATTTGTTTGAGGAAGCTGGGCTTTGTGCCTTGGGAGCCATTGGCCAGAGAAGACTAGAGGAATGGGAAGCAGCACACGCGATTGTCGCCGCCGCTGTTACAGCTGCCGTTACTGCCACTGAAAAAGCGGCTGACACGTGCCCTAGGGATGCCCTGGCGTTAGGCCCTCCGAATGGCCACGAGAAGGGCAGTACTGAGGCTGACCCCAACAGCAGCAGCAGCTGCACCACCTCAAGTGCTCCAGCAGCTGCGGCGGTGAAGCCGCCGCGCAATGCATCAGATATGGCTGCAGCAGCAACAGCAGCAGCTGCCGCTGCTGCCACTCAGTTCGGTGGCTGGAACGGATCGTGGTTCATGCCAGAGTCAGCGGCAGCAGCTGCTGCAACGGCAGCAGCACAGGCAGAAATCGCAGGTCTTACGGAAGCTGCAAGAACTGCAGCATTGTCAGCGGCATCGGAGGGTGCGGTGTTGCGTTGCTGCGCCACAGCAGCGAGACTGGCCGCAGCAGAACAAGGTGGTGGGACTGGGGGAAAAGCCTGCAACGGCAGCAAGCTTACGTTACCCCTAATGCTATCGCGTGTGTCTTACGTGCATTACCATTCTCTGCCACTCTCCGCTCCATCGGATTGGATGTCATTGCAAGATGTCGCGCACTTGGTAAGAAGCGGCAACTGCAATTTTCACGCCGGCATCGGCAGTAGTAGGGTGCTAGTTGCGCCATATGAAGGCGTTGTATCAGCATTTTTATGAAGCCGTGGTAGTAGCGAGTAAAGCAGAGCTATTTGTTGTGCCGCCCGCACTGGGGGGATAGCGGCGGCAGTTGTATTATTGACGAGAGGTGCACGCCACGAAAAGTCGACAGGGGCTTCACTGTGTTTTGCACAAAAACTGTAGGAATGCTTAGGCAGCTTGGTGGGAAGCAGCTGTAGCGCTCGTAGTGTTAGCTTGGATTTTTAGGTGCACAACCACTAGAGCAGCATTGCAAGCGGGAACGGAGCGCAGCAGCAGGTGAAGCGTCAGGACAGGCAAGGGCACGCGGGTGGCATGTGATGGCCGATAGAATAGCATAGTGGAATGAAAATAGCAGAGGTACAAGGAGAGCAGTAGCTAGGGGCGTAACTGTAAATGCTGCGGCATCTTGGCGAGCAGGGACAAAGGCAGAAGCAGCAGATGCGACTGTAGCTGTAGCTAGCTCCGCAACCGCTCTATGTGTTTGCGCTGCGGCAGCTTGGTGAGTAGTAGCAGTAGCAACTGCAGAATGCTGCATGGCGGTGGCCACAGTTCGGCAGCAGCAAATGGTATAACGGTAGCAAGACATATGATGGAACGGCGGGCTAGCAGCGGGCCCAGCAGCAACGCAAGAGCAGCAGCTTGTGCTTGTGGGCATGTGGGTGTCGTGTTGTTCCGTTGCAGCTCTCCTCACCGAACGAACCATCTCTTGAGCCATTGATGCTGGTCCTTTTGCCTCGCCGGCTGAAGTATCCTTGTCAACATGATGATACTTCGAAGTATGTTCCCATATCTGTGTGAGCGGGTGCACCCGTGACGTGCTTTGGCCTTTTCTTGTGCGTTAGTATGACTGATCGCATTAGCATCATGCATCTGGGTCCCGCTTGCCGCGGTGTCTTGATCGCTAGTCAGAGCGCCAGTTGCAAGGCTTTTGCGCAGCAGTGTCACTGCCGAAGGGCGTCCTCATTGGCGACCACTGTTGCTGCTGATGTGGATTTGCACAGACAAGCCGTGGTGGTTGCCCACGGTCAGGCTATCTGTTTGGCTTCACCTCTGCTGGTGGAGGCTGTGGAAATCGCAGCAGCAGCAGCAGCAGCAGGGAACGCATTGACCGGCGAAGGTGCAGCGGATAAGGCGCCTTTCTTGCTACCCGGTGTTCAGCCACGAAACCGCGGGACGGCGGCGGCGGGACGTGGTGTGTGCCGGTGCGGCAGCTGCTGTTTATGCAGGAGGAGCAGCAACGGCTGGCGAGTTTTGGGCCCAGGCACCGCAGCGGTGGAGAGCAGCAGTATCAGAAACTTAATATCCCTTGGTGCGTGGGAGAAAAGTTATCCCACTTTCTCGGTGAGGGGACTCTTGGTTGTTAGTCTGATGGCTCAGAGGCATCTGCTGCTGAAGGCAGCGGCAGGAGCAGCAGCGAATGCGCTTGCGGCTGTTGCTGCTGCCGGGCTGCGCACGAAACAGATTGTGCTGCAGTCCAATGAGCCCCCTCTGCGGCGTTTTTTTAGGCTGCGGCGCTTCTTGCAGCAGCAGCGTTCGCAGCGGCGGCAGAGGCAGCAGCAACAGCAAGAGCAGGATCGCCAAGAGCTACAGCAACAACGACAACGCCAACATCAGCAGGGGCATCAGGCGCAACAGCCGCAGCAGCAGGAAGAGCCACAACACCAGGGGCAGGGGGAGCAACGCCAGCCGCTGCAGCAGCAGCATCAGCCGCAGCAGCAGGAACAACAGCAGCAACAGCCGCAGCAGCAGTTTCAGCAGCAACTACATTTACAGCCGGAAGAGCGGCGGCGGGAGCAGCAACAGTCGCAGCAAGAGCTGCAGCCACAGCAGCAACATCAGCGGCTGTCCCAGCAGCAATCAGAGCAGCAGCATCAACGGCAACAGCGGCGACGGCAGCAAGAATCGGACGCACTTTCGGGGGACGAGGAGACCTTGCTGGCTGCTGACATAGGGACGGCGGCCACGGCTGCTGCTGCTGCTGCAGCAATGACAGATAGGGACTTTGTCGGGCGTCCTTCACGGATGCATTGCGATGGCTGCAGTTTGATGTGGCTCCGGGTTATCCGCGAGAGCAGCAGTAGTAGTGACCACGGTTGCAGCTGCTCTTTCGCCGCAGCTGGGTGCCAGGGGGGGACCCCTGGAAGGGGTTCGATTGCGAATCGGCAGCATCGACAGCAAGAGCAGCAACAAGGGGAGAAACCTGATTGTTCGGGTGAAACACAGACGGGAGACAGTGCCAACACGGCAGCAGCAGCAAAAGGCAGGGGTACCTCAAGGCGAATGTCGACGACGGAGGCAACAATCGCAGCAACAGCAGCTCAGCCGCTCCGGTGTAAACGGCCCTTACGAGCGGCGGCAGCAGCAGGAAGAGGCTCTGCGGGGTTGCAGAGCAGTCCGACGCCGTCAGGGAGACGCAGCAGCAAGAGACTGGCAGCTGCGAAGGGAGGTGCAGGTGCGGCAGCTGGCGTTGCTGCGCGTGTCATTCTTCCCATTGCGCGGCCGCAACCTCGCAGATCCAACAGCAGCAGCGGGAGCGGAAGCAGTAGCAGCAGAAACGGTAGCAGCAGTAGCATTACAGCTCTGCCAAGGGACGGCGGCCGCATTGAGTCAGACACGGCAGCACCGCCAGAAGCAGACAGACCTGGCGATGATGCAGTTGCCGTTGGTGCTGCAGAGTGGCCTCCAGCCGAAAGTCTTCAGCTTGGATCGCTAACGATTGTAAGCGTCCGACAATGGCTGCGTCACTTGACCGGCGAGTCGCTGGAAGATCAACAGCGAAAACAGCAGCTACAGCAGAAGCTGCCATTAAGTGCAGCGGAGAGCCACCTTTACGCAGTTGCCGCGAGGAACCGCTGCGTCATGCCAAAGGAATCGTTGCCGCTGCTGCTTTGTGTCACGAAGAGCGACAACCTACCGGGGATCCCAGGGGCTTTGGGCTCCAGTAGCAGTTGCAGGAGGGGCAACAACAGCAACGGCAGCGCAGCAGCAAGAGTAGCAGCAGCAGCTGCAGCGGATGTGGGGTCGTCAGAGCTCGACGCTGCTGCTGCTGCGGTGTTTGCAGATGCTGGAGTTGCCGCGGCACTTCCAGTTGCCGGCGCAGCACCAGACCGTGGGCTGTCGCAGCGAGCACCGTCGCAGCGCCTGGGCGATACAGGCGAACCAACGCAGGGAGCGGGGGACACTGCAGCTCGCAGCAGGAACTTTATTATTCCCAACAGACACGCTGTGCTGTTTTCTTTACGTGGCCGTTGCATCAGTAGCAACGGCTTGGCAAATACTAGCAGTAGCCAGGATAACTCCAACCCACGTGGAAGGGTGGTGCCAAGTGCTGCTGGCAATAACGGTGCCTGCTTCAAACCATGCGGCTGCATCTACCGTTGCGTAAACGGCATCAGCGGCAGCTTCTGCGAGGGTGTTTGCAGCAGTATCGAGAGCTGCTGCAACGATACAGATGCCAGTAGTGCCCTCAACTTGAGCAATAGTAGGGCTGGCTGTAGAAATGGCATTAAGGTGTTGGTTGGCTTCGGCCCGCCATTCCCTGTAAGCGTCCAAATCCATTTTACACGAGAGACTGAAGGGTCGCGGGTACAGAAGCGCTTGGCTGTGTTACTGCGCCTGCAGCAACAGCAGCACCGGCAACAGCATGCTCACATGTCCCAAGGGCAGCAGCAGCCAGTCAGTGAGGTTCAGCCGCAGCAGCGTCGTCGTGAACTCTACCAGCGCCACCAGCACGAGGATTTTCACCAGCAGCAAGGGCTAGGTGCTCGGGGAGAGCAGCAACGCAGGCGCTTTCTACAGGCCGTGGTGCAACAGCAACAACTGGTACAGCACCACAACCACATGTTGGATCAAGAGGAGCCAAGAACACTGCACGAGGCTATTGCACTTGTCTTGAGGCAGCAGCAGCAACAGCTGCTACATCAGTACATGCAGAGCGAGTTTTGGGGGTCATGCGTTTGTGTATACGCTCCGACTAACATCTTGCTTCCCGCAGAGCTACAGTTGCAGCTACGGCAGCAACAGAGGCTGATGCAGGCCACAGCAGATGCTTTGGGAATTAGAGGTCGTGGTGCAGGGGCTGCAGCAGCAGCGGCTATTGCAGCTGCAGCAGCTGCGGGGGGGCGTCCGTTTGTTCCTAATGGGTCTGCAGAATCAGCAGTAGAAGGAGTTATCACGGCGGGCATCCCAGGCGTCGCGATTTTCCGTCCCGTGCTTACAGCTGCTGCGCTGGCGGCTGCTGCTGCGCCTCCCGTTGATGCTTCTGAGGATCCCGACGGAGCTGCTGCCGCTATCGGTTCCATTGGCGGAGCAGGGAGGAGGCGTGCACCGCCTTTAGATATTTTTGGGGACGTCCAGTCGGGGTTCGCTGCTGCTGCTGCACTTCTCCAGCAGCAGCGTATCAACGTGTTCTGCATGGAGTCTTTCAAATTACTGCCTGTCACTTCGCTGTCGTTACTTGCTCGGCAGCAACAACTGAACCCACCACAGCAGCAGTGCCAGCAGCAACAACTTCTGGACTCAAACGGGACCCAGATATTGCCTATTACTTCTGCTGACGACCAAGAGGACTGCGAAGAGCAGCAACAAAAACTGCAACAAGTGTTACAGCACCTGCTGCAACACATGCAGGAGCAGCAGCAGATGCTCAAGGAGCTGGTTTCTTCTCCCTTGCTTCTTGATATGTCTGACCGTAGCAGCTACCCTCCCGTAGAAGAGCAGCAGCAGCAGCAGCAGCACCTCCATGAACCGTCTCTTCCCCGCACACACCCGCGAAGGATGCAACGATGGCCGCGACAAGAAGCAAACGGCAGGGGTCGTCGCAGGCGCACGAGCAGCCACAGGTGCAGCAGCCACAGCAGCAACAGCAGCGCGGAGCAGCAAAACGAGATGAGCCCGAGCATATGGAGCAGCAGCAGCAGCTGCACAGCATGCAGCGACAGTGATACTAGCCCCTTCTCCATTACGATGGAACCCGGCGGGCCCTCACCCATGGGGAGGGCAGCCGCAAAAGCAGCGGCGCCAGCTCAGGGATGTCTTCCGTCGTCTTTAGTGCTGCCATTGCGGCCTCGCTCGCAGCATCACCAAACTAGGACGACAACGGCAGCGGTGGCAATGGCAGCTGCAGGACAGGGTCGAGGCAGCCCAGAGGATCAGGATTCTCCACTAGGTAGTGCAACGCCGGCAGAAGGGACCAGGAGAACTCACAGGACAGCTCCGCCTCCTCCCCAGTCGAAGTGTCTCTCAACTCCTGAGCCTCCATCGCCGCTGGCATTCCCTCCAGCAGCACTGGCAGCGCGGAAGCGGCTTGCTGCTGCAGTACTTGCTGCGGCAGCAGAGCTCAGCAGCAGCAGCAGCAGCAATAACAACAACGGCACTAATACAACCGCAGCAAACTCTCGAGAAGCCCCGCCGTCTCCATCCTCCACGACAGGCAACGCGTCATGCAGCAGCAGCAGACCAAACAAACACCGCAACAGGGAGGGCGGGCAGGTCCTTCAAGACGAGGTGCAGGAAAAGAAAGAAGAGGACATGCGCCAACAGAAGCAGTCGCAGCGTGAGCAGCAGCATCATCTACCGCGGTCGCATGCTTGTGGTGGCAGCAAGCGTGAGTGCGGTCTCTCATCTCTTCCAGAGCAGCAGCAGGAACAAGGAGTGCAGCATCGGCTGGTGCAACAGCAGCAGCACACTGTGGTCATCCCCCTGTGCAGGAGATATGTTCATATCCCACTACTGCGACAGAAACCACTTCTAACTTTCACAGATACACGAGAGGCCATGCTAAACTGCTTGGGTTCAGAAGCGCCGAGCGGACAGCAACACTTGACGGGGAGGCAGCAGGAGCAGCAACAACAGGGATCTAGGCGATTAGGTTTGTCTGCGGCTCTATTGGGGGAAATTTGCTGCTTCTTGACGCTGCCAGATTTCTTCGTTTTTAGACAGGTTAGCGAGCAGCAGGTGCAGCATCGCAGCAGGAGCAGCAGTCGTAGGAATGCGTTTTTTCGCTTCATGTGTGCTGCCCACTTTAAGTGTCAGTTTGTGTCCGTGCGGGTATGTGTACGTGCCCCCTGTGGCGGCTATGGCGGGTGCTTGCTGTCAGCGAGTTGGGGTTTTTGTATAAACTGAATGGGGGAAGTAACTTTGTGAGTCCTCAGAATCTTGGCCACCCACTGTGTAGACCTCATGTTGTCTGTTCTTTCGGGCTATTCCATGCCGAAATCGTTCACACGCACCATTGATTACACGTCCATTTCTAGCTTTTTGAATCTATTCTTTCCCGTCTCTCTTGTTCAGGTCTGCCGGGCGCACTGCAGTGCAGCTGTTGTGCATCGCTACACGAGTATTTTGCGGTTACGGGAGGAGGATCTGGAGCTGCCACGCCTAGCAAGCTACCTTCCACTACTGCAGCTGGCCAGAGAGATTGACTGCAGCCTGATCACCGTACCAGGCTCCGTGTCGCCACTAGTGAGGCTTCCATTGGACCTGACTGGAAAGCCAATTGTGCTTGTGTTACTGCTGTAGCACAGTAAGCTGTTGCTAATTCAGCTATTGTAGTGCTTGTTGTGACCGCTGCTATTAGTGCTGCTGCTGTTGCGTCTGTAGGCTATTCAGTTTGTAGCGGCGGTGAGCGAAGAGGCGCGCAAATTTACGTTTTCGATCGCTGCTTATTCGAATTTGGCCAAGTCAGTGTCGAGAGCCTTTGGTGAGAGCAGCAGCGTACACGTTGCAGCATTGCTGCCAGACTCCAGTGGTCTCTCTGCCGTTCATTCTGTTGGCTGGTTCTTGGGTTTCTCCACACTTCGCGCGACCTTGCGGGCGTATACCTGTCCTTTGTGCGATGTCCTCACTTCCGCATCATTTTGCCTGCGCTTTATCTGTCAGTTTTCTCTTTGTTTTTCCGATCCCTTTTTACTCCTCTGCAAAAGCGCTTGCTCCCCCTCTTGGTTTTATTCTTCCGCTGTTCCTCGTGTGCTTTTAGTGGGGTTTGTAATTGCTTCATTGCATTATTTGGCTTTTTCGCGTGTTCCCATGATTTTCGCCTCGTTTTCCTGTTGCCTTCTGGCCATTCCTTATTTGCTCCACCTTATATTGGAATATGTTCCCCACGAATATGTTTTGTGTGCTATCTGTATCGGCTTTTGCTTTCACTATCATCCCCTCGTTTTTTGTGTCACCTCAGCTTGTATGTCTCCAAGTGGCGGCATCGGTTTACATGATCCCCATTATGCCAGGATTCCTTCACAATCCTCTTCGTTTGTATTGTGGAATGTTGTGTACTTTTATACTTAATACTTCCGTATATTGCTTTCTTTTTTCGTATGCGTTGTTTCTGTGTTTATGCCTGTGGCTTCACGTTTTTGTGTCTTTGTAATTCTCGTCGGTATGGCTAGTATCTTGCTCTAAACAACATCATTTGTCCTATTTTCTCGGCATATCCGTTCTTGCCGCTGCTTTCTATAACGTGTGTTTTGCTGTCTCTGCTTGGCTTGTCTGCATGCTGCTGTAGCAGAAGTTAGCTGCATCATGTCGAATTGCTAGCTTCGTCCCGCGCAGTTTTTTGCTTTTGCTAATGCAGGTAGAAAGCCAGAAGTGGTTATATTGAGTGAAGAGCAGCAGCCGAGCCCCCCTTCGGCGCCCTCTTACCCAGGAGGGGAGCGCCATTCCCCGCAGCCTCCTCCGAACGATGAGCAGTTGCAACGGCCATCTAACGTGCAGCAAAGGCATCGGCAAGAGGAAGAGCAGCGCCAAAGCGAACGATACGTGCAGTTGCAGCAACATTTGCAGAGGGAGCAGCACGAGCGACAGCAACAGGGCCAACAACGGGAACACCAGCAACAGCAGCATGAGCAGCAGCAACAGCAGCAGCAGCCGCTCGTGCAACGGCAGCACGACAATCAGGAAGTTTGGGGAAATCGACGCCAGCAAGGACAACCCAGTCATATCGAGCACCAGCAACAGCAGTGGCAACAAGAGCATCTCGCACGGCAACAGCATCTGCAGTGGCAGCACCAGCAACAGTATCACCAGCACCAGGGATACCGGCAGCAGCAGGAGCAGGTAGGCCAGGGCAGCACTCCTCATCAGCTCGGGAGCTGGACACAAATCCCGGCTCAGCCTCAGCAGCAGATAAGCCCAGCACAGCAGCGGCAACTTCAGCAGCTGCAGTACCTTTTGCAGCAGGAGCAACCACCTCAGCCGCAGCAGCAACAGCAAGAGTCAGTTAGGAGTAGTGTCATGTCAGCTCGCGAGCCAGGATTGCAGCGACAGCAGGAAGTACTGCCGTTGCCTGTCGTTGCTTCACGCAGCGAAATGCAGCAGCGTCAGCATTCTTGGCAGGAGCAGCAGCAGCAGCAGCAGGAGCAAACGGATGCACAGCCGCAGGCCTCGCCGTTAGTGCATGAACAGATGCCGGTGGCTGAGCAACAAATACAACAGCGCGGTGTACAGCAAGCAGAGGTGCCGGTGCCCCACCACATGTTTATGGACCGTTTGCGCGCCTCTCTCTTACTTCCCAGGCTAGCGTCCCTGTATGCACCCGATACAGCTGCGGCAGGTTCACCCTTGGCGGCCGCTGCCGCAGCAGCTGCAGGTGCCACGGCAACGAATTTCCTGCTACCACTCCTCAGGCGGATAAGTGAAGTCGGAGGTTCTCATGGTGAGGTGGCTATTTAGTTGTCTGCCCTCTTTTTTGTTGTGTCGCCGTTGGCGCATCAGGGTGTTTATTTAGCGTCTTCTTTCTGCATATTTTGGGGTTTGCGCTACACATGCGTAAACTGTGGTGCTGCAGTGCCTGTCGTTCCCTGCAGCGCTGCAAACACTGTTGCTGTTGGAAGTTCTGGAGGCGCACCATATGATGAATCACGAGCCACATCAGCAAAACCCCTTTCATGATGAGCAGCAACAGGCTGAATTCGCCCAACAACATATTCAGCTTCAGCAGCTGCTACAGCAGCACTTGCAGGAGCAACTCCAGCAGCAGCTGCAGCAGAGCGTCCCTGCCCTGCCACGGGATGCAGCGGCAGCGCCAGGTCAGCAGGAGCAAAATTCACCGCAGCAGCCACAACCTGAGCAGCATCTGCAGCAACGGCGGCAGCAAGGGCAGGAGGAGGAAGCGCCTGGTCTGGCGCGTCAGGCAGAACCACCGTCGGGAACGGCGGATGCCAGGCCACACTTCCTTTACCAACAGTTTCTAGTGACGGGTCAAAGACGTGCCCGGATTACGCCATCGTCCCTGCAGCAGCGGTTGCAGCAACAGCATCAACAGCAGGAACCGGAACAGCAGCAGCAGCAACAGCGGCAGCAACAGCAGCAGCCGAGCAGCCCTGCAGCAACAGAAGAAGCTTCTCCGTCCCCAAGCGGTTATAGAACGCCGGCAAGCGAGACTCAGCGGCAAGCCGCAGCAGCAGCAGCTCGTGATGCTTTTGACAGTGCTGTTGCCACTGCTGGCGCAGGAGCAGCAGGTGATGTGCCTGCAGGAATACGAATGTGGGATGATCGAGGGCTGGTTGGGGGATTACTTGGTCCTTCGTTGGACGGCAGGAGTCTACCTCCAGACATAGCAGCAGCAGCAGCTGCAGCAGCTTTAGCAGGGCATATGGCTCAGCTTGATGTTTACGTACACGGCCTTACACCAAACCCCCTCACTTATCGGATGCCACTAGCTGTGCCATTCAGGTCAGTAGATACGCAGTGCATAGACATAGAGCGGGCTGAACAGTAACGTGCCAGCATGCAGGTGCTTGTGGTATCACGGCTAGTAGCTGAAGAGGCAAGTTTGCTCTTCAGTGGGAATAACGGTTAATGAGGAGGACATAGAGAATAGCTCAAGAGTGCCATTTCCCATGCAGGAAGCTGATGAGGTACTACAAGGACCAGGCCGGCCTGCGTGACGACGTTGTGGAGTTTTTGTGGGTCAAGCGAAAGATTGTTACGAGAGTAAGTGCGCATTCCGCAGGCTGAGTGTCCATTTATATGAGCTATGGGTTCATCTAGGGCCGAGGCGTTCTTATGGTTCGTAGCATGTGGAAGACAGTGTTTGTGCGGCTTGCAGCCGGGTCGAAGTTCTCAGAATAGGCCAGTAGTAGCGTGCATCTGGCTGTTGAAGAGGTATGGAGCTCAGTAATTTGGGTTTGGAGGGTTCGTGTATGCTCTCTCAGCTCTTGCCGGATTTGAGTCCCTTGGATTACGGTATGCAGCGGGGACAGCTGCAGCTCTATGCTGAGTCCAGGCCATCTCTACAGTATGCCCAGAAGGTTTGGATATCGCTTTTTATTGAAGGTAGGTGCGACCAGGGTTTTTGAGCAACGCATTGAGTGACCGTAACTTGTAGGGCCAAAGATTTAAGGGGGATTATTCACGGTTTGTATTTTAAATCTCGCACACGGATATTAAGGGACACGTTTGAGAGTTGAAGGCTGACGATTTGTGATTTGAAGGCTCTGAGGAAGCACCATATCTTCCGCGTCTTCGTTTTAATGCAAGCATGATGACGCCCTTTTCGTAAGTCCTGAGCCACTTGTGTATAGGAGCATTTGTATGGACGATTAGCTGTAAGCGGTGTTTATGGCCCAGCGGCTCGAAAAGTTTAGAGAACAAGCCAGCTTACCGCCAAGTTGCCCTACCTCTTTCGATGCTCTCTTCTGTGGTCCATGTGTGTACAGCCGTCTATCTGAGAGCTATAGCAGGAACGTAGGCGTCGATGAGGGAGACTTACTGCTATTCTATTCAGTACGTTGCCTGGTGCGGGCGTTGCCCATGCTGGATACGTTGCAGTTGCTGCTGTTGGATGTAACCAGGAGAATGGCTTGTATAGTAGAGCATGGCCGGCATACTGCACCGTCTGCAGCGTGGTTGTTCTTACCCCTTTTCCTGTTGCAGCGGGAACAGTATACCGTGCAAATTAACCTGAGCAAATGCCCGCTGGACTATGACATCAGGGAGAACGACGTGGTCAAGGTCAGTCCGCTACGGTAGCATCGACAGTTTTAGCGTTCGTCTGTTGCATTTTCGTGTTGTACTTCTTATGTTAGAACATGTTCATCTTTATTGGTGGTGTTGACTTTGATGACTTAGTTTCAGCTGATGTTGCAGGCGGAGTTGAGGCCGGGCGCAGCTATTCCGACGGCGCTGGCTGAGCAATATGAACAGGCCCGGCGCCAGCAGCTGTACCGCCAGCTACGCTAGCTGCAGCAGACTGTGGCGGCAATGACAGCAGCGTTTTTGGCTGCATTAACACAATTTTGGCAGCCCTTGTGACTGACGTGATAGTACTCCGGCTACACCAGCAGCAGCGGCAAAGGGATTCGGTTGTCGGCCAATTGCAGCGGCAGTTTTTGATACCGCGGTTACCGCGTGCAGAATTGCTACGGGTGAAGTCCCGGAATCGCGCAGGTGCATTATTATTGCGTCCCTTTGTTGGTTGATTTTTTAAATGATCTTCTAATTTTTTTGACTTCCTGTTTGTCCCAATTCCCACTTTGAAGCGTTGAAACCAAACTGATGATCGCTTCTTTTTCAGTACAAGGAAGGCCTCCTTCAACCATTTCAAATTTTTGGCTTCAGTTCAGTACTTTAACTTTGGTATTGAAATGTGCGTTCCCGAATTGGCCGCAGAGACGCTGAAGACAGAGGAGGGAAGTAGCTGCTGAACAGGCGTGGAAGAACACTATCGTCGGCAGCAGACGTTGCAGTGGTAGCATCTGGGGTGTTCAGGCAGGCGTTGCGAAGCGTTTTCGTTGTGTTTGGGATAACGCTCATTGGCTTTCAGCCAAGGTGCAATGCTGGGGCTCACCTCTAAGGAGGAGATGCTAGTTAGTACCTCTTAATAGGTAATCTTTTCAGCAGCTGCTTTCCTTCCCTGGCGTAGTGCATCCACGGCTTCAGATTACTTAGAGGGTTAGCACATGAGATGGTTCGACGAGCTGTAGCCAGTGGAGGACTTACAGGACCTCAAAGTCTGGTTTCGCACACGACGATGTCTGCGGCGATGGTAGACATGGCGAGGAGACCACAGAAACACCAGTGTAAAAAGTTGCTGCTTTAGAAGCCGCTGCAGCCCTAGTGGTTCAGCCAACAGTGGCGTCAGTGGCAGCCACAGCGAGACCATGGCAGTTACAATAGAAGCAATAGTACTTGCCACGGCAGTTACTTCGGTGATCTCTTCAGCACAATGGCAGCCATAGTAGTAACTACGGCTGCTTCAGCGACGGTGTCGGGCGGTGTGAACTATAGTTGCGGCGGCTGCCAAGCTCAGAACAACGCGCCACAAGTTTACTACAAGGCTTTTCAGTTCGTAATTTAGTTTTGAGTTAACTACGTTCAGTTTGAGGTCCCGTCTAAGGTCCAAGCGGCTGCCTCTTCGGCTGGTACCGCCACTCTGCCTTGGCTGGTGGCGAGCTCACTGCCTCCCCAATCATGAATCCTTGAACTAAGTGCCTGTAATGCCGAAATGCACGGGTAAATGGTTCTACTATTGGAGCTGTAGCGGCTGTTGTTGCATGCAGCAGGAGCAGCAGCAGAGGCTTCTGGCGGCGCCTGTAACTGAGGCTATTTGGTTGTTGCTCAAGCTTATGGCAAAACTAGATTGGCGAAAACAGCGTAACGATATATGTGAAGGACGCGGCTTCATTCGTTAACCCTTAACGAACATCAGCGGCAGGAATCAGCAGCAACCTGCTGGCGCCGCCACGTCAGCAGCAGCGACTGCAACGGCCAAGGCCCCAGCAACAGGAGAAATGAAAGCTTGAACAGTTGAGGAAAAAGCTAGGAGGTTGACAATCCGGCTTGTCCCTGCAGCAGAATGCTGCCATGCAAATCTGAGACACAGTGGCGGTCCCTCATGCAACGGTGTTCGGTGGGAGTAGCAGCAGCACCAGCAGCTGTTTCCTAGGCGCTCTGGCGCCTCCCGTTGCAGCTGCTTTCTAGTGCTGAGATGATTCCGCTTGGCGAAGCAACTAGCCGCTCCCTTCCACAGCGTCATAGGTAAGTACAGCAGCAGCAGCAAAAGCAGCAGAAGCATAGTGTTAGCCAGTCGCCGAAGCTTTGGCGAGCCAAAATCTGTAACTTGCTGGGGATGCTTTTGCTGCAGAGGAAGGGTGAATAGACGTCGTGTTGTTCGCAACGGCAGCAGCTATAGCAGAAGCAGCTGCAGCAGCAGCTGCAGCAGCGTCCGCAGTAGCAGCAATGACAGCTTTGTCAGCAAATCCAGCGGGGAGGCCGCATTTTCCCTTGAAGCTAGCAGCAGCAGCAAGCTTTTAAATCGGTTTTACGGTAATGAGCTGCAGCAGGATCACCAGCAGCAGCAGAGCACAGACTCTGAAGCAGCGGAGACTCTGTGGCCACCCGGTCATCAGCAGCGGTTGCAACACGAAAAGCAGCAGCTACTAGCTGGGTTTTCCTCAGGCAAGTCCAGCCCACTGCAGCATCAGCAATCCCTGCAGCAGTTGACGCTGGAAAAGCAGCAGGAGAACGGGTGCTGTTTGCTCCGGTGGTTGCCTGTACCTGCTGACGGCCTGGCCGTGTTTGTTGTCACCTATTTGGCCTACGCATCTCTTTACAGCACTCGAAAGCCCTTTAGTGTGGTCAAGGGGGCTCTCAATGCTTCGGTCGGTCTCTCGTCGCAGACATTAGGGTGCATTGACACCGCTTTTCTAGGATGTTACGCAGCAGGGCAGCTGCTGCTGCCGCTGCTGCTTGCTGCAGTGCCGCACAGGAATTTTGCCGCTCTCACGGCGGCATGTTTCATGCTGTCTGCAGCAGCGACAGCAGCTTTTGGCTGCAGCAGTAGCGGACTTCTGTTGTTGCTGCTATGGGGGTTTAACGGGCTTGTTCACGCTCCGCTTTTCCCGCTGCTACTGCAGTACGTCTCTGCTGCTGTCACCCCGGAGAACAGAGGGGCTGCTCTTGGTTTGTGGACCACTTCCCAGCAAACAGGTATGGCAGTTGCTTCTGCTTCTCTTGCTGGTGCTGCAGCTTTGTGCTAATATTGTGCCCCGTGCTGCTGGTGCGAGTGCGAGTGTGGGGTCGTTCACTTGCTTTCAAAGTTGATGGTCTTGTTTATGGGCGTTGCTGCTGCAGGAGCTATGGCGGCGACCGCCGTTGCTGCAGTAGTCGAAGCAGCATTTGGATGGAGGCAAGTCTTCTTTTTTGCTGCTGCAACAGCAGCAGTTACATCGGTGTTGCTGCTGTATCTTCTGCCATGGAGCAGCAAGAAAGCTATGCGACGGCAATTGCAGCAGCGGCGAGAAGATGAGCAAGGCCTCGAGGATTTAGCGGCAGCGAAGGAGAGTTCAAGTTGCCAACAGGAGAAGGAAGACTACCAGGACGAACAGCAGGGGGAGTTGAGGCATCTGCGATTGCATCAGCAGCAGAAGCATAAGTTACTGCTGCTTCAGCAGCACCTACACTCACCCGAATGCCTCGTCAGCTTCCAGCCACAAGAAAGTGCATGCAGCCAAACAGGAGGTACCGGCGACAGTAGTGGCAGCACAACCAGCACTGCTCGATGCGCTGAGCTGGCAAGTTGTGCTGATGCTTCCAGCAGCAGCAGCAGTAGTAGCAACAGTTACTGCAGCAGCAACAGCCCAAGTGGCAGTCTGACCAGCAGCCCTTTTAATAGCTACCATTCCCCAGCGGTGATGACCTTCAGTTCGTCAGTGGCAGCACCTTGGGCTGCTGGAGTTGCTGCTGGACAACCAACGGCAGCAGCAATGAGCCGCAGCAGGAGCATCTTACTTCCGTCTCTCCGAGCAGAAGCAGCACCAAGATGTGCAGCGGCAGCAGCTGAAGCTGAGTTAGTACCAATTCCTTGGGAGCGCCGTGTTTCCAGCGGGAGCGAAGCAGCTGCAGCAGCAGCGCATCAAATGCGCCAGCTGCTGCAGCTGTTCTCTGTCTCATCCCTCAGCAGCAACAAGAGCCCGCCACGTCGACTGCCGGATTCTCGCAGCAGCAGCAGCTGCATCACTCTCAAAAGCAACGGGAGCAGCTGCAGCTTGCGTCGCGGTAGTAGCAGCAAGAAACGCGACGAAGCCAACGTGGGCTACAAAGGCGCTGGCTATCTCATCTGTCTATGTGGTGCTGCCTATTTCTTCATCAAGTTGATTCGCTACAGCTTGCTGCTGTGGCTGCCTTTCTTCCTTGCCAAGCAGGTCCAGATGTCTGCTGCTGCTGCTGCTGCTGCTTCTATTCCCTTTGATGTTGGTGGCATGCTTGGTGCCGTCATTGCGGGATTTGCTGCAGACAGGCTATGCGCAGGTACGTTATGCTGCTGTTGCTGCTGCTGCTTATCTTGTTGGTCATTCGTGCTGCTGCTTACGTTACAGCGGCTGCTCCAATTGCTTTTGTGCTGCTGCTGGCGGCTGCCGCATGCTGCTGCTGCTTGCACTCCCATTTTTTGCAGCTTCTTCCCACCACTGCAGCTGCAAGGTGCTAGGACTGTGCATTTTACGGCAGCACCGCTCTGATTTATGTTCGCACTTCATTGTCTGCTTCCCGTGATGCTGCTGCTTCAGGAAAGAGGCTCACGTGCGCTGCTAGCATGAGTTTAGCAACGGGGTTTTGTTTGCTGCTGCTGGCGCTGTCTTGCCAGCAACAGCAACTGCTGAGAGAACAACACCATGAGCAGCAACAGCAGCAGGAAGCTTCCTTGCAGCAGTTGAAACAGCTGCAGCAGCAAGCTTTGCTGCTGCTAGAACAGCAGCACAAGCGTGCGAAACAGCAGCTGCCGCTTCAGCTGCAGCAGACACTCGATAGGGTGCAGGTCCTTGAGCAGGAATTGCAGAAGAAGCAGCATGAGGCACACCAATGGCAGCACGACGTGCAACAACAGCACAAAGAAGAGCTGCAGCAACAACAGGAACAAGCTGTCAAACTGGAGGAGGCTGAGCAACCACAGCAGCAGCAACTGCTGGCGGGACAGTCGATGCAGCGGCAGCCTCTGGAGCAAGAAGAACCACCGCAGCAGCAATTTCCTCTTCAAGAGCAGTCGCAGCAGCAGGGGCCACAGCAGCAGGGGGAGTCACCGCAGCAGCAGTCAATGCAGCAGCAACTGCCATCGCAGCAGCAGTCCCTGCAGCAGCCTTTGCAACAGCAGCCAATGCAGCAACAACAGTCGCAGCAGCAACAGCTGCCGCTGCAGCAACAGCCGCAGCAGCAACTACGGCAGCAACAAGAGCAGAGGCCACTGCAGCAGCAGGAACCGGTGCAGCAGCAGGTATTGCATGAGCAGCAGCCACAACAGCAGCCACTGCAACAGCAGCCACTGCAACAGCAGCCACTGCAACAGCAGCCACTGCAGCAGCAACAGTCCCTGCAGCAGCAGCGGCCGCAGCAGCCGCTGCCAGCACAGCTGCAGCAATTGCCGCTGCAGCAGCCGCAGCCAGTACAGCAACTGCAGCCATCACAACCGCAAGTACTGTTGCAGCAACCGCAGCTAATGCAGCAGCCGCAACCACAACAGCAGCAACTGCCGCTGCAGCCGCCGCTGCTAGCACAGCAGGAACTACTGCTGCAGCAGGCTCAGCCAATACAACAGCCGCAGCCACTGCAGCAGCAAGTACCGCCGCAGCAGTCTCATCCACTCCAGCAGCCACAGCCACTACAGCAGCAACTACCCCTACAGCGGCTGCAACCACTGCAGCAGCAGCAACTACCGTTGCAGCAGCCGCAGCCACTTCAGCAGCAGCAATTGCCGCTGCAGCAGCCGCAGCCTCTACAGCAGCTGCAGCCGCTACAACAGCTGCAGCCGCCACTGCCGCAACAGCAGCCACTGCAAGACCAGCAACCATTACAGCAGCAGCAACCACCGCTCCAGCAACAGCAGCCACTGCAGCAGCTGCAGCCACTACAGCAGCTGCAACTACCGCTGCAGCAACGGCAGCCACTGCAACAGCCTCAGCCATTACAGCAACAGCAACTACCGCTGCAGCAGCAGCAGCCGTTACAGCAGCAACTACCACTCCAGCAGCCACAGCTACTGCAGCAGTCGCAGTCATTGCACCTGCAGGATCCGCTGCAGCAGCATTCACTGCAGGAGGCGCAGCCACTACAGCAGCAGCAGCCACCGCAGCTACAGCCCTTGCAGCAGCCCCAGCCGCTGCAGCAACAGGAGCCGCTGCCTCAACAATCAATGCAGCAGCAGCAAGAGCAACAGGAACAGCAGTTGCAGCCACTGCAGGAACAGGAACTACTGGCAAATTCAATTCAGCAGCAACAGCTGCAACTGCAGCAGACAGATCAGCAACAGCCACCTCCGCTGCAATCCTTACAGCAGCCCCAGCCACCACAGCTGCAGCAGTTGCCGGCCCAGACACTCCAGCAACCTCAACAAGAGTCCATAGGGCCCCGGCAACAGTTGCAGCAGTCGCAGCAGCCACAGCCACAGATCGAGCAGCAGTTGCCACAGCAGCGACAAGCTTCGCAGCAAGTATCGCAAATGCAGCAACAGCGGCCGCTAGTGCAACCGCATACAGAGCTGGAGCAGCAGCAACAGCTGCCACAGCAGCAGCAGCCACTGCAGCAAGAGCAGCCGCAACAAGCTTTGATTCGACAGCAGCGAGAGCCACTAGCGCTTGATCATGTACCACAGCAGCAACCCCTGGCACAGCCTCTGCAGGAACCGTCGCAGCAGCAACCAGAAGTGCAGCAGTCATACCAGCAAAGGAATCAGCAACCTTTGGTGCAGAAACAACAGCCACAAACACAGTTGCAACGGCAAGAGCCTCAACTCCAGCAGCATGAGCAGGCGTCCCCAGCGCAGCGGCAGGAGGATCGGGCATCGTTACACCAACTACAAGAGCCCTGGCTGCTTCAACGAATACAGAGCCAGCAAGTGCAGCAACAACACCAAGCAGCGGCCTTGCCACGAAAACTTGCTGAAGCAGTTGCAGCAGCGGCAGCCGCAAAGAGCTCGTTAGATACGCAAGGCCAAGTATCACTTCAGGCTGTGAGGCAGCAGGAACAGCAGATTGAAAAAGGCCAGCGGACAGAGGACCGCGGGGAAGCGACAGCAGCTGGTGCGGCAGCTGCCGAAGCTGCAGAAGTAGCAGCTGAGGTGGAGGGAGATGATCAGTGGGCACTGACGCTGCTGCGGCTAGAGCTACAGCAGCAGGAGGACCTGCGTGTGCTGCAGCAGCAGCACGCGGAACAGTTGTCTGCTGCAATTTACTCAGCAGCAGCAGCAACAGCAGCAACAGCCGCAGCGGAGAAACAACAGGTGCAGGTCCTACTACTGTGCATGCTACTAGTTGGCTTTTGTGTTGCCGCCCCGGACTCCATACTCGGTGCATCTGCAGCACAAGAAATCGCAGATCTGAGAGGCCTACCACCTTCTGCTGTTCCCTCCACTGCAGCACTCATCAATGCGATGGGGGCGGTTGGGGCACTGCTCCAGGTAACGCGTTGCTGATGTGCGATGGCATAGAAAAAATAAGAATAGGTCGTGCAACTATGCAGTTGCTTGAGTGCAGAGAAAATTTCTTTTCGGTACCAATTCTGCTGCTGCCTCATCTTACGTGTACTCTACTTTTTGAGGCGCCGTCTGCTTTTGTACTGCAGGGGAACTTGACTGCTGCCGTGTCGGATGCCTACGGCTGGGATGTGCTGTTCGGGGTATTGTGCGTCTTCGCGGTGTTCAGCGGTTTGCTTCTCCTTCCGGCTACGCTGGCCGAGCTTAAGAAGAAACCGGCGCAGTAGCAGCAGCTGCTGCAATTGCTAGAGATGCTGCAACACCAGCTCGTGTGCTACGCCTGCTTCTGCTGCGCGAAATTTCCAGGATTAGGCCCTACACAATGAAGGAATGTCTGTTGGTATATACTAAGCAAATACGAAAAGCGGCGCACGTGGATCGCAGTCCTGAGCCCAGGAACGGCATGTGCAGCAGCAGCACCGCCGCGTGTACGTACCTGCTTTTGCATCTGTGCAAAATATGAAATACTATCGGCGGTGCCTGTTGTGTGGAGGTTCAGAACGCACAGCTGCAGCCACTGCGGCCACTGCACCTGCTGCTGCGGCTGTCGCGGCAACTGGTTCTGGAGCAGCTACCGATGTTGCGTAAGCAGGGGCCGCTGCTGGTGCAGGTGGTGAGCTGTCCGTTGAAGACGATTGGGTTTGCGGAGTGCTCACATAGCTCGTGTGTTTACTAATATCTTTTGTTTCTCTGCGGTGGTGTTGCTCTGCTTATTTTATACAGTGCGGTATCAAAAATTGCAGCAGCACTAGCAATTCTTACGTCTGCTGCCTCCACAAAGTCAGGAGCTCCCCCAGGGGTGCACGCAGGGTAGCAGTACTGCTGTCCTTGGATTGTCTACTTCCCGGGCCATGCAGCAGCAGCAGAAAAGCAGGAGAAAGGAGGGGTTGCAGCTAATGGACTTTTGCTGCTGCTGTTGCCCTGTTGCAGTTGGCACTTCACGTAAGTTGAAATATTTCGGTTTGTTGGCTTGCCTTGAAGTGAAATCGACGGTAGAAACATAAAAGACAAGGACAACACAAAGCTACACAAAGACAAAGCGAGACAGAAAGAGGCAGAGAGAGCCCTCTCATGTCCCGAGAGAAAGGCCCACGGGCCGCTGGGCGCAGCAGCTGTTTGTGCTTGCGACTGCTCCCCACAACTGACTTCCTCAGTTCCCCTTCATTTGTATATGCAGCTTAAAGCATAAGTTTCATTCAGAGGGACGAGATAGCCGTGCCTGCTTTGTGTCTTTTCTTTTTGGGTGGCCCCATTGTTACTGACACTTGCTGCTTCAGCAGCTGTAGCGCATCACTGCTATTGGTGCTCATGCACCGCAGCAGCACCCCCATTGCGGCGGCGTTAAACCGCAGGGCATCCTAAGACACCAAGAGCATCAAAGACAGCAGCACCCATCGAGGACGAGGCATCCATGCTTCCCGACACAGAGGTAACGGTACGCACGCAAACAGGCATGGTCGCCACTTACAAACAGTAGGAAACGAAGTAAAATTGGCCAAAAAGCCAGAACGGGAGGGCCAGAAGAGACAAACAGAAGAAGGTCGCATTGAGCCGGAAACGGAAGCAATCGAAGACAAGCAGAGAACGACATAAGGAAGATACTCGCAGGCAAAACACAGACTTTAGGCCTTACCCTTTGTTGCAGCAGCAAAGGCCTCACGGCGGACCGAAGTCTAAGGACAAGAGCCCTGTGCTTCTCCGACGCTATAAACAGCCTTAGCACCAGTCCCGCAGCCCACAACACAACGAGGCACCTGGTGCTATTGCTGCAGCTGCTTTGATGCTTCTACTCATCTACACGGCTGCTGTGGTTGTTGCTGATTCTTTCGTCTCACCTGAAGTGCAGCTGAACAAGATGTAGCGCCAGGCGCACCGCCAACTCCGTGGGTCCAGGAACAGCGTGCTTCAGCAGTTGCTGGGGTATTTCTGCACTGCCCTCCGGTGCGCTAGGGATGGCTCGTCGTTCAGCTTCCTTCTCCAAGAACTCTGTCAGGAACTGCAGCAACTGTGTAACAGCAGTAGCAGCAGCAACTTCTGCGTTAGTTCCAATGCTAGGCATGCGAGGCTGCAGCTCGGGTTCAGGGTTCAGAGTGCACCCGGATGAACTGACTACCTAGCTACTGAAGCCAAAAAGAGCAAGGCGCTGCAGATGCAGGCGAGAGCGACTACATCTGCAGCTGTAGTATCACCTGGAGCGCGTAGTCCACAGGCAGGGCCAACAGCACTTCTGCTGCCTCCGAACTTCTGATGCTATATATACACTTCAGTAAATGCTCGTTTGCAGAGCGCCCCAGAAGCTCCGGCCGTGTGGCCGATGGTGCGGGAATGGGGTTGGCAGCAGCTGCTACTGCTGCTCCCGATTTTTTCGCTGCGCGGGCAACAGTCTCGGTCCACCGTTGAAAGCAGGCCGCGTAAGCCTCGTCTTGTGACCACTGATCACGCGCCACTTGCAGCGCCTGAAAAATGCAGCGATTCACCCACACATCGCATAAGCAGCTGCAGAAATCACTACTGCTGTGAGGCAGCAGTTTTGGTAGCACAACACGCGCGTGCTGTTAAGTTGAGATTTCTGTTGGTTACTGCTTTCCAATTCACTGAGAACAGTATCGGCAGCAGCAGCACTAGCGAAAGTATTAGCGGCGCCGCCACTAGCGCGATCCAGCGTGGCAGCAGACCTCAATAAGTTTGTCGGCTGTCCTCAACACCTCGTCTGTCCGTCTAGTAGGTCTATCTAGAACGACAGTGGCTGCAGTAGCAGCAGCAGTAGCAGCAGTATTTGCGGCTGCTGCATCGAATCCCTCTGAATCTAGCAGCTGCTGCTGCAGCAACCGCTTCTCCTGCTGTTCCTCAGCAAATACCTGCTCCTCCGTGCGCCGCCATAAGTGCAGCTGCCTGCTGCTGTCGCAGCAGCAGAAGTAGTCCCCATCCGCTGACAAGCACAAAGCCAGCAGGGGAGCACCCCCAAGTCCCCCTCCCTTCGCGGCAGCTCCACATGCAAACACCTTAATTAGCACCTGCCGGTCTACATCCCACTGTTTTATAAAGCCGTCTAGGGACACAGACAGCACGTAATGAGTCAACGGCAGGAAGGAAACCTGAGCATGATGCAAACGACAAATCACAAACAGCGAACCAGATATCGTGAATTCTAAGTCTGCTTTGCCGACCAAAATCGTGCATTTCAGCCATGAAACTCTGGATTCCATTCCCTCAAAGAGAAAGACGAGTCCTGAGACCCAAACTCCAAACCCTGGGCCTCAAGTTGATGCCCCTACTTTTGTGATTGCCTCATCGTGTGCCCTGAAGCTCTTCCGTATATCACCAAAGTCTAGTCCCCAAATTTTCAGTGACTTGTCTACAGAGCCAGAGGCTAACAAGGCCCCAGATGAAGCCACAGAAATGCTTGTTACTGGCAGCTTGTGGCCGTATAGTGACAAACGAATGCGGCCTGTAGGGGAAACAGCACCGAAAGCAAAACTGCCGATCAGACGCAGAGCATTCACCGTAGAGGACAGGGCAACACAAATGGGGCAGATAAACAATATCACAGCTGTGCAAGCATCGGGCGCGGCAGCGCACTGTGCACTGCTAGATAGTCACAGTGACGACGACAAACAGCAATGTGAAAACAACAGTTGCATTTTTGGCCACTTAAGCAATACAATTATCTACTGTTGCTATAATTTCAAGCTAAGCTCTCCATCACAAAGCAAGCAACAGCAAAAGCAGCCGTCACCGCTTGCTACACTGCCAGCAGTAACACGTTGTCGAAACTCCAGTCATGGCGGTTCCAGCAGCAGCTGGTAGCACACCTGTGTCTGCATGAAGCACGAGTATAGTATGGTCAATGAGAGCAACAATCAGCAAGTTGCCAGTGGGGTCGAAAGCTACATCTAGAGCTTCGTCAGGCACAGAGAACGAGCCTTCGCAACGGACACAAACTTGCTGCTGTTGTTGTTCTTGCTCGTGGTGCTCCTGCTGTTTCTCTTTCTTTTTCCCTGAGAAAGCGCTGTCAATGTCTTCCAGGTAAAACGCAAACAACTTAACCGTCCTATCACTAGACGCTGACGCAAATCTGCAGCAGCAGCAACAAGTAGCGACGGCTTGCAAAATGTTGCCGGCTTTGCGACAGCCGCCGCTGCTGACACCGCTGTCCCGTTGCTAGGCGCTCTCTGCTCATGGGACAGTTTTGCAGCCTCGTTTAGGACGACGGCTGTTTACGTGTTCTTCAGGTCTCTCGTTTGGTAATACAGTTTACAGCGTTGGCTTGTGGGGTTTGGACGTACCCAGTGTGCTTGGGATGTTCAGCTAGTGCATTAATTGCTGCTGCATGTGCTTCTGTCCGCTGCAGCAAGGCGGCAGCTCCCAAGTCAAAGAGCACCAGCTGCCCGTTCCTGCATCCTAGCACGATATGTTCATTACCTGCGCACAAGCTCTGCCTCTCAACCCCGAAACCTCATCTTACAGCCTCAGTTCTTGGGCTGTCACCGTGGCCTTTGATCTGCTCGACAAATCGTGACGTTTAAGCCTTACACCCGAAAAATCTGAGCTCTTACCGGCCACAACGAAACCGCACTGCGGCTCTTCACACGGCAGCGTCTTTACACAGCGCGCTCTCGCAACATTCCAAATCTTGGCTCCCTAAAAAGAGCGCCAAACAATATATCACTCTGAGAATTATGCCATAGTGCACTACTGATTCCTTGCATAGAAAGAAATCCGGCCTACTTAAGATTGTCGAGAATTTGGCAGAAGCACCAGCAGCCACAGCACTGTCGCTTGCAGCAGCAGCTCATGAAACGGTAGCCTCGATATATATAATACCGGCAGCCAGGCCGCAGCAGCAGTCGCAGCAAGACTGCAGCAGCAAAAGCAGCAAGGCCATAGCACGAGCAGCAGCAACAATGCAGCAGCACCATCAGTGTAGCTGCGGCAGACCTCATCAGCCGTTGACAGGATATATCCGTCGTCATGTGATGTGCTCAGACTTCTCATTTGTCCCGCGTGCCCTCCACAAGATATGAAAGACACCCGTTCAAACGCCGCCTCAGAGTCCAGCTGCACAGACACACAGATACACCAAGCTCTAGGCCGCAAGCCCTTAATGGTGAGTCCCGAACTCTTGAACCTGCGCCTCAGTGCGACGTCGCACGGTAACAAAGGCACAGGCAACGCTGAAACGCGGGGAAAACCGGTGGGGGCCCTAGACGCCATATCCTTCAGAGTGAGAAAACGAGCTAAGGCCGCACCTTATGGCATAGGATCTACTGTTTACTGCGTGCCACTTACGCTGTGCTTGCGTAGCAGCGCCGGATTTGCTTTCCACAGTTCCAGCGAGTTGTTGCTGAGGTTTAGGCAAATGCGGACACACATGTGACTCCTGCTGCTGGCCACGCGAGCGTGGAATCCTTTTATTGACGCATCAGCATGCAGCGAGCCCACAAACAGCACTTCACCAAGCCGCTGCTGCTGCTCCTCCTCCACGCCGGCCTGCTGCTGCTGATTTGCATCGTGACTGTCCTCTTGCTGTTTCTGTTTCTTCTTAAGTCTCTGCAGCAGTCGCCTCTCTCTCTTTTGTTGTTGCTGCTGATTCTCAGCTGCATTGTAGCAGCGGAAAACATCAATAATGCGAGACCCTCCGCTGCAGCATAGCAGCAGGCCTCCAGTAAGCACCGGTTGGCTTGCTGCTGCTGCTGCTGTGGCTGCAGCTGCAGAAAGGGGCTCTCCAGTCGGCACAAACTGCAACTGGCGGATACGCTGCTTTTTGCTGCTGCGGTTGGGGTGTACAGACCCCAAGTATGTAGTCATGGCCCAGATGCTTTGTGCTGCTGCTGCTTCCACACCTGCTGCTCCTGCTGCTGCTGCTGTTGCTGCTGGCGGCCTTAAGTGCAGGGCAAATACCCGAACTTTGTAGTCTCCTCCGCCCACAAAAAGACGAGTCTGCAAGCGCCGAGCACAGAAATCTAAGCTGCGAAACGCGGTGCGTAGAGCACGTAACACGCGCACTGGCAAGCAGTGGTGGGATAGGCGAAGCCGCGCCGAACGGCGCAGCAACCAGAGCAGCAGCAGCAGCAGCAGCAGCAGGAGGCGCAGCAGCACAATTAACCGCGCTTGAAAGAAAGTCACAGGCAACCATAGCAGATAGCCCAACAGCAACAACAGCACAGGCTCACCTGACAAGCGTTGACTGCTATTGCCCACACTTCCGCAGCCTCTGCAGCTTCCACTGCCGTGTAAAGACATAGCTGCAGACAGACATCCCATATTTTGATGAGGCCGTCTTTCGACCCGCTTACCAACAGCAAACTGCCGCTGCTGCTGCTGCTACTGCTGTTGCTTGAGTTGCTGGTGCCTTCCGCTTCGCCAGAGGCAGGCTCCTTGCGTTTCTTGCTCCGCCGTTCCTCCGGTGCATTTTCATTGCCCACTTCTGGGGCGTCTGCTGCGGCTGCCGCTGCATTGGGCTGCAGTGCTAGCAGCGCAGTGACTGGCTGTGTGTGGCCACGTAGGCGGCAGCGGCCGCTGCCGCTCTCCACATCCCACACAATGATGTCTCCATCTGAACCCCCTGACAACAGCAAATCTTCTCTGCTGCTACTGCTGCCGCCGCCATTGTTGATGACGCTGCTGCTGCTCGCCGCCCATTGCAGTGCGTTCACATTGCCTCTATGTCCTTGCAGCTCGAGCGTTGGCGGCCCTATCTCGGGCTGCTGCTGCAGTAGCACTGCCGCAGCAGCAGCAGTAGTGTCGACTGACCAGATACGGATGCTGCCGTCGCTGTAGCCAACGGCAACAGCAGCAGCAGCTTCTGCTGCTGCCACAACCGTGGCACGCTGTCTGAACCCCTCGACATCTCCATCTGGAGTCACTACTGCGGGTACCCGCAGCCGCAGCAGCCGCTGTCGCTGCTGCGTGTGCCACAGTACCGCCTCGCTGCCACAGCAGCACCAAACCAAATCGCTGTTTGTGCTACTACTGCTGTGGGGCCCCACTCCTGGGAGCAGCTGAAGGTTGGCCGTGGGTGTGGCTGTTAAGCCAAAGGCAGCAGACTGCTCATAGTTCAGGTAGGCCTTAACCATTGCTGCAACGGCTGCTGATGATGATGCATGTAGTAGATGCGCCTTCGTTTCCTCTGCTTGGCCTATTTGTTGCAGCTGAGAGGACTCTATGCACGTACGCTCTTGAAACTGATGCTGCTGCTGCTGCTGGGCAGTCCTCGAGCATGGCCGATGCTGCCTTGCTGCTACTTCGGCTTTTCTTGCAAGGAGTTCGGGTGTGTATGCAGCAGTGCTAATCCGTTATATGACACCCACCCAGCTTAGCCTTCCAGGAAATTAGGTAAAATGTTGGCCACTTAGCCCCTAGATACCGGGCCTTAGCAGCAGTATTCCAGGAAGCCGAGTAATACATGCGTGGGGCCTCGATGGTAGCCCCGCAGCGACAGCAGCAGCAGCTTCGACATGGTAGAATTGTCGCCTGCTGTAAAATATCTTCCGAGCAAATTAAAAAAAAACCATTGGCCTCTTGGCCTGTGTAGGCCGTAATGGACCTTGAAGTCGAAGGTCTAGTGCTTATACATATGATACAGGGCTCCATGCAGCCTTCTCAGTGTCTAATGGCATCTTCCTTCAATATTTTTATTTTTCTAAGTAAGCATTAATCAGTCAACACACCCAACTGCGGCCTGCAGCAGCTACTACTGATTTTACAGGCGGGCGGGCACCTTCAGCGTAGCAGCCGCGGCAACAGCAGTTGCAGCGAAGGGTGCAGCAGCTACTGTTCCGTATGGTGCAGTGCCTAGACCCCTCGACAGCATTGAGGTGCATTTGGGTCAGCCTGAGGCTGTTTGTCACCTAAAGCGCTGCGCTACAAGCTTCAAAGCCCACAAAGACGGCCATACGCACCACAGTAGCAGCAGCAGCAGTAGCAGCAGCAATGGTTCAGGACTCCTTTAACGCTGCACCAGCGCCGGCTGCGCTTGTATATGAGGGTCACAACTGCCTACGGGAGCGTCTTTGTTTGTCAGTTTTGTCCGGTAAGGACATTTGGGTGAGACACATTCGGGAGGATCCTTCCGTTATTGATGCCGCTGATGGAGCCGCTGCCGCCCTCCCTGGGCTGCAGCAGCACGAAGCCAGCTTTATTAGACTGCTGTGCAAGGTTACTGAAGGATCGGAGGTTTACATACACCCGACGGGGACGTCGCTGCGATTCCGGCCGGGGTTGCTCCTGGGGGTGCGTGCTGGAGCAACCCACACAGCAGTAGGCCAGTCCAATGCTGCTGCTGTTGCTGCTGCTGCGCCTGTGGTGCACAACTGTCACGAAAGCAGAGGTATCAGCTACTACCTCGAGCCGCTGCTGTACCTTGCCCCCTTTTGCAAATACAGAATGTCTGTGCTGCTACGTGGCGTAACTGATGCAGCAGCAGCAGACGCTTCTGTAGACTTCCTGCGGCTGCAGCAGATCCCGCTGCTGCAGCAGCTGCTGAAGCAGTGGGGCGGTGCAGTTGCGGCTGCTGCTGCTGCTTCTCCTCCAGAGATAAAGGTACACTGCAGGGGGCTTCCAGGCTCTCCCTTTGGCGTTATTACGTTCAAGGGGCCAGAGGTGGCGCGCGGCGATTTGCAACCATTTACCCTTGCGGGTGCTGTTGCTGCTGCTCCCGTCAAGCGTGTTAGGGGAGTGGCTTTTGCGGCTGGAGCTTCTGCTGCATTCCCGCGACGAGCCGTTTGTGCAGCTAGGGGCCTCCTCAACATGCTGCTCCCCGACGTTTGGGTGTACGTTGAGGACGCATTAAAAATAGGGGGCGGCGGCGTCAAAAGAGCAGCAGCAGTGGCTGCTGCTACTGCGGAAGGCAAGGGTGACACGCAGCAGCACCAGCTGCAGCAGCTGTTGCACGAGCAGAAGCAAAAACTCAAGTCCAGCAAGGTTGCTGCTATGGGGATGGTTCTGGTGGCTGAGAATATAAAGGGAGGCTGCAGGGCTGCAGGGGACGCAATATTCCTGGACCCAGTAGCAGCAACAGATGCAGCAGCAGCACCACCAAGTGCCGCTGATACAGTGGCAGCAGCTTCCCGGGCCACAGGCAATGTCAAGCTGCAGCACCTGCTGCAGGCTGAAGCTGCAACAAAAGCAGCGGCATCAACAGAAGAAACACTAGCTACTCCAGAGGAGCAACTGGGATTGCGTGTGGCGAGGCTGTTACTACTGCAGCTGCTGCTAGGAGGCGCTGTGCCCCCACGCGGCCAGAAGATGGCACTGTTGTTTGCTGCACTAGCCGGTGACCATGCCCCGTCGAAGGTGAGTTCAGGTGCACACGTCAAGCTACGTATATGCGCCAGCCTCTGAAGAGGTCTGTGTAAAATAGGGGATAAAGCTTAGAGTGTACATCTTTGTTTTCAGGTTTTGCTCTCTCGCTTGACTCCATCAACTGTTGGTTTCCTGCGGCTGCTGCGGGACTTCTTTGGAGTTGCCTTTACTTTTGAGCAGCAGGAGCAGGGGACGAAGGAGCAACTTCAGCAACAGGATTCGGACGAAGATGGTGAAGACTTCTCCAACACTAAGCGCGACGAGCCCCTAGACCTTTCGTGGGCTCCCCAAGTACTCGCTAGCTGCGTCGGTATTGGTTATAAGAACACGAACGTTAGCAGCTTCTAGCAGTGGCTACTGCAGCTGTTCCCGCGGGAGCGGTGCTGTCTGCGCCGCCTTCGCTTGCTGCCCACTGGTGACTGCTTTTTTAAACAGCTAGTCTGCTGCTCAGCTGTCTAGCTAGGGAACTGCCACCAAACCACCGTGCCTCTCTTGGCTTATTGCTTTCATAAGTCCAGTGAGGGCTTTGTGTGCGCATACGTGCCGTCCCGTTGCACATCTTGTTCCGTCCCTTCGTCAGCCTTCCTGGCAGTGGCTGTCTGCCTTTGCCCTTCGGTCGTCCTACCCTTTCTAGTCGTTTCCCAGTCAGTTCTTGCTGACTTTCGGGACTGATATGCTTCGCCATCAGTCCCGAAAGTCAGCAAGAATAGATCGATGGTTTTTGCCTGTCTGCTTTTGGGTAGAGGTGGCACAGACAGAGAATAGAAATACGCAACTGCCTTCTCCTATTCTCCCCTTGTGACTACATTTGCTTGTCATCATATCCCTCTATACGTGTGTGAAAGTGCTTGTTCGTTTCTCTCCAATTAACCTCTCATTATTTCACTCTCTATTCTTCATGATTATTCCTTTCAGCGTCTGCTTGTGCCTGTTTTTGCTCGTTGGTTTGGATGCCATTTTTGACGGATTTCGTCAACGTAAAAAATGTCAGAGGTTACATCAGCTTCCCCCGAGCTGCTGCCGCTGCAACGGGCAGCTGCTGCTACGGGTTCTTGCTGCTGCAGCTGCTGCTACGGGTTCTTGCTACTGTAGCAGCATGCTGTTGCTGCTACTGCTGCTGCTCCCGCTGCGTCTGTTTGCTGCAATCACTGCTGCAACTTGGGCTGTTTCTGCTCCAGCTACATATGAGCGGTAAGGGCGGGTCCCTCTTATGAGCAATGCAACCCAACTAGATGCTGGCTAGCTAGCTGAATCAGCTTAACCAGCTGCAAAGGGGTGGCTTTACTAGCTGTCTGGGTAGCTGCTAAGCTACCTAAGCACTTAGCCTTCACGGCGTACGAGAAACCGGTCAGCTCCAAACTTCGTGTTTCTCCAGTCCCATCTGCAGTGCGAAGAAACACAGATAAGCGAGTGAGACGCCAGCTGTGTAGGAGCTGTCCCATGTTCGTGATGCTGCACCCCAACTATGGCAAATGTGCTGAAGGAACTGCACCTCATCACAGCTTAAGCCTATGGTAAATGTGCTGAAGGGACTGCGCCCTACCACAGCTTGAGCCTCAGCAAAAGGCCATAATGAGGCCATTCCTAACTGTCTATAGTTCGCCTGTTGGTCCGCTAGCTATCTACTCATACATACAGCTACCTATGTGCAATAATGGCTGACCTGAGCAAGGCTCTTTCTCCTTCGTCTCTGCCCCCACTAACTTGGAGGAACTGGGCGTCCCGCCCGTCAGAGCCAACAACCACCAAGGAGGGGACGCCAGCGCGAGGGCCCTGGCCTTGGGTGGGCACACTAGCTTCCTTCTCAACCTACGGACACACAGAGACATATGCAAAAGGAAAAAGGAATGAGCACACCTAGGCACATGAACAGGAAATGAAACAAAACGATGGCCCACCATTGACATACTGTTGAACATCAGGTGAAGAAGAAACAAAAGTAGCGACTAAGGCTGATACGAATTCTCTACTTTTTGGCTAGCGGCTCGCGAAGTGTTTTACAATACGGCGACAGCATTCCCCGGGTAAAACAAGAAAAAGTAAAAGCCTGTTGCTAGCTGGGTGGCTGACTGCAAAGCCTAGAACAGAAACCCCTCTCAGAAACACTGCACGGTTAGCTTGGGCTTTCAAGCCCTAAGCCTTAGTCTAGAGGAGCTGAGCAGTATTTCCTTCACATCACAGTGAAGCCAGCGGCACGTAAAAAGCAAAGGGCAGCATTCTTTTTCTCCATAGATACGCAAAAGCGTAATAAACGGAGCACTAACGCCTACCCTGAAGTGTCTGAGCAAGATCGTTCTCAGGGGGTCGTTGAAGTCAATGACGAGCCAAGGCATGTGCTTAACGTGATCTTGAAAAGCCCTCTCGTCCTTGTCCGCTGACACGAAAACCACTTCGATCTTCTGGTGAGAGCCTCCCTCGTTCACCGTGCGGTAAAACTGTACAGAGGAACAACACAGGTAGAAGCAGCAGCAGGGAACCTTATTCAAAGCACTTCAGTGGACTGCACTGCTCATTCTGCAGCTGTAGCAGGCCTTGGGCAATAGATTCGAAGGCGTGGCGACTGGCCTGCGCGTTCTAGGCCGAGCGACAGCTTAGGATACATGGTCAGGCTAAACTCTGTCCCACCTGCAAAAGGAACGGCAGGAAGCTGCTGCACTTCGGGCTGCTGCCATCCGCGAAATAAAGACCAACAGATTTGCCTATGAGGTGCTGCTGGGACACCACGTTGCCATTCGAGTCCTTCAGGCTCCCCTCCGGAAACAGAATCAGGTCTACAGCAGCACAACAATAACATAGCCTAAACCCTATCCTCCTAAAATCTCACTTCTACTGAATAAAAACCGTAGGTGTAACATGCAAACTAAAAGTTTGCATGTTACACCTACGTTGGCCAGCAATCGGAAGACTTTGTATGACCTGGGGAACAAGCTGCAAGGTGCAGACTTCACACTATGCGGCGCTACCGACAGGCGACCAGCGGCACCTCCCTGTAAATAACTTTCATCTTGCCTATCGGTAATATCTATGGACTAAACTCTTAAGGCTCGCGCTCTCTAGCTCGAACTAGCTGTTGAAAGTATGTGGTGTAGAGTGACATGGTCGTATTTTTCGCGAGTGGTCTCTCGTGTAGGAAGCATTTAATGGAATTCGGCTCTATTTGAAAAGACCTCTCTTACCCATATCTCTGTAGGCAGGGGGCATTGGCATTGCTGGGGCGGCGGCGCCTTCCTTGCCACCCGCAGCGAGAATCTGCTCCTCATTGAAACGGCGCTTCTCGGCATTGTAGGGAGAGCAGTACTGAGGCAGCATCTTGAGAAAATGTAAGTGAAAAGGGAATTAGATAGTGAAAAATTAATATTACCTGCTGCTAGGGAAGAAAAATGAATGTGACAGAAGCACAACCCTCTTCTGCAGGCCGTCGCAGCCGAAGCAACAGCCCACTGGGCGCTCAGCCAGCAGGACCGCTGGCTCGGAGGCCGATTCATGCAAATTTGCGATAATCCATCGCAAGAGAATAAATCATTTTATAATGCGGATTTCAGAATTGTGTGTACTTTAGTTTTCTTGACGCTTAAAACGGCTTTCTTTTCTGTGCATGCCCCTCAGCGAGGCTCAACCTTCGCGAAAGCAAGAGGGAAGGAAGGGACAATGTGCGGCGATTGGAGGAGAGTGCCCACTCTTCCAAATCGTTGAAAACTAAACATGTACTGTCCACACCTAAAATCAGATGCTTTAGGGCATTTATTTTCGCGCATAGAACAGTTTGGGTGTCTGGTGACCGAGTATTGGAGCCCAAGCGTAAGGACTTCCTACGGCTAGGGGCTGCGGTTCCTAACTGCCCTGCCTGCTCTGTATCATTGGTGTTATCTAATCCCGCCCAATGTTTTCCTGATAAATTGCCTAACTGTAGTCTGCTGTCGGACTGCTGAACCTAGCTTCGACGAGCTGAGGGGGGAGGAAGGCTTTGAAGTAGTCGTGGAAAGACAGAGGAGCGCAAATATGGAACGGTGTTATAGGTTCGTTCTGCCATAGCCTACGAAACTCATCGAGTCGCATGCAGCCCAGGGTAATGGCGAGCTACGCGAGCTGCTCAAAGACTTTCGCTTCATGAAAGTGAGGGGGGAGGAAGGCTTTGAAGTAGTCGTGGAAAGACAGAGGAGCGCAAATATGGAACGGTGTTATAGGTTCGTTCTGCCATAGCCTACGAAACTCATCGAGTCGCATGCAGCCCAGGGTAATGGCGAGCTACGCGAGCTGCTCAAAGACTTTCGCTTCATGAAAGTAGGGATTGTGCTGCATTGTATGCTTGAAGTATTTTCGTTGCACTCAGCAAATGAACACAAGGGAAGCCCCTGTGCCTTCTGCTTCATGACAAATTCTCAGAAAACAAGCGGGAGTGCAAATGCAAGCCAACGGACACGTAGGGCTCCAACTCCCCCGTGGATCCATGTGTGCGAGTATTCTCTAAATTTAGAACCGTAATGACAATGCAAATGAACTATTAGATCTATGCGATCAATGCCCTCAATGCCTCATCAGTGCTCTAGCCTCCACGATGATCCTAAGTCTCATGCGAAAATACAAATCTTCTCTTCTCTGAGACCAGAAACGCACTCCCACCAAACCGCCAAAACGGGGAACCCATACTGCCCAGCGAAGTGAGCACTGGCAGGGTCCCAGTTTTTTCCAAACGTTCATGCGTTTCCACTAGCCATGTAATCTGCCGAGCGAACGCTCGGCAACAACTGCTCAGCTTTCTTCAAGAAACGAGTAGCTCACCGATTTTGGGCTCCGCGTCACCCAACCTAACAGCTGCTTGTCTTCACGAGCGAAAACGACGTCTCAGCCGCCTACTCCAAACACTCCTTCTATAACACTACCTTGCCTTTGTTAACTGCCCTTCCACTGCGGAACCATATAGGTCCTATAGCGTCAAGTATGCACAACAAGCGCGTCCTTGGAAAACGCCTGGTTCCGTTATCGGCTGTGCAGTTCCATGCTCAGTTGGCTTCTACTTTAGGCGCAGCCTCGATTCCACAAGCGCTAGCGAAACGTGATGGAACATTCGGGAGGAACTCACCACTGAATGGGAAGCTCCCTCATTCTACGCTAAGCGCTTCGATAGATACCCACTCGGCAGCGTCTGCGTATTTACTGAGGCTGCTGACCATAGCTGCATCGTCCTATTTCCCCTCAGTTTAACTATAACACTGAGAATTAAACTGACTGCACTACGGAAGCTCAACGAAAGTACACTGTAGTTCACGTGCTGCCAGCTCGCGCTGTCTCAGGAGCCTGCTTCAAAGGGATGGCGCCCTGTAGTTTGTCCGTCTTAACATTTCAGGTCCTTCACGCGTAGCTGAAGGCCTTTCACTGCCTCACTTGCATCTGAAGAATCAATAGCTCTGTGACGCTTACTGCGCGAGCGAGTTGCGAGCCCACTCACCCGCGACCTACGTTTTTTTCACGAAGTTGTAGAACGCTGAAAGCGTGACAGCGTTTCTGAGTAGCGCAAAGGGCGCATTGAACTCGCAACAGTGAGGAAGGCGCCGAAGCTGACCCTCGAAAGTTTGCTCTTGTTGGGTCTCATAAGCATGCTATGGGCGGCTGTGTGTATGTGACGAATTAGATGCCTTGAACTGGTTAG